>NC_056726.1:924974045-925229045 GCF_019279795.1 Protopterus annectens
ATTTGTTTTACTCTTAGCAGCATTACATTCTTTTAAGATGACAAAAAGTCATGTCTTTAAAGTGCCAGTACATGAATATAAGATCAAGTATTTACCACAATATGAAAATGCTTATAAAAAACACCATATGGGGGATTCATGAAAGCCTACACGATAACACAGAAATTTCTTGGCATGCAAATTACAGCATAAGTAGCTGAATTTCATGCTAATGATGAAAATCAACACAGTAGAGTGATTCAACAACCTCTAAAGCAATCATATAGCTTCTGTGTTTGTGTTGGCCATGTATTCGGAAACTTTTCAAATACAGCCATCGAAATGAGTCTACATGGAAGCAAGAACAAGTAAAAGCTCTTAAAATTTGTACAGAACTGATCTCATTATCTAACACTACACATATCATGACATAATTACACACTATGGATGCTAGAATATCAGACTTACACAATAAAGAATACATTCTTCAAGGACCATGACATAAATGCACTGTTGCCCCCCCACCCCCATAAGAAAATATCATTGTATATAATGCAGGCTGCTAAAATGTTTAAACATCCTGAAACAGAGTATTATTTTGTATTGTAAGCATGTGCAGAATGTAGCAGATATATGGGCAAAGTAATAGCCTCCCTTGTGTTTACAACACTGTGCTCCTATGCTGTTTCTCCGCTGACACAGTTACTAACCATATAGATATATGCAAATTAGGTAAACACTCATTGGAACTGTTGAATCCCAAAAAAAGCAACCCTGTAGGGTTGTTCAATTTGTGTAGGCACTTCCACTGTGTTTTTGTTTTTAATGGATGTCAACAGTGAGTGATGACATCAACGGGATGTGTCATGTTACTCTTTCAAAGTTGTACAAGTCAGTCAGTGGAGGGTGAAAGTTCATGTAAGCAATGCACAAATAACAAGTTGTAAGTCATCCTCTGAATTTTGTTGGAAAATGTGTCTTCTCTGTCCGTTTCAAATAATTTTCATACATTTTTTTATGTCCCTGTTTGCGCAATGGTGTGTGTAGCACCCACGGGAAATGGAGGAATGAAAAGCAACTTTTGTTTTGCTTCTCATATAAATAATTCTGTGGCATCACATATGGTCATGGGTTTGAGTACAGGGTGGGCAAGCTTTCCTTTTTGTACTCAATGTTTGCGTGATATCATGGGAATGAAGGAAAGTAAGTACAGTTTTGGTGTCTTGACTTTATTTATGCATAGCTGATTGGCAGTGTGTGGAGGTGCACGGAGGTGTGCCTAGTTCACAGATGAGTAAGCAGTAGGTATGTGTAATATATACTAATGACAGTATAAGCAGGTGAAGTCCATTTTAATGAATCAATCCAACATGGTACAGCTATTCACCATGCTATAAGGCATCCATGTAACCTCTAGTCTTTTTTTTTTTAAATACTTCAAAACCATTGGAGTAGAGACAAGGGAAATTTAACTGAGACAATGCTAGGGGCAGCTGCAGCCATTCTACATCTGCATATGCTAGAGGCTGAAGTCAATGCTGCTGGTGCTGAAGACAATAGGGCTAGGCCAAGAAGGAAAAGAATGTTCATGCCCAGGGTAACTTATCAGATGGTATATGACATGGAGATTGTAGAGATCTACAGGTTTAACAAGGACACAATACAAGACCTCTGTGAGCTCTGCCACCCTCAACTCAGAGTGAGAATCAATGGAGGGGAACCCATTGCAGTGGAAATTAAATTATGTATAGCCCTTAGAATACTAGCTACAGGTACTTTTCAAATACCAACTGAGTGTGTCACAGGCATCAGCATACAGAATCCTCCACCAATTCCTGGATGCTATGCTCATACATGCCAGTGAGCATATATAATTTTCCTGTAGTTCTATGGAGAGAACTAGCAATATGCTATAGTTCTGCCCTGTAGAGTGTTACCTTAAAGTACTGGGTGCCATAGATTGCACTCATGTACATATAAAGGCACCACCTGGTGAGCAGGGTAGAATCTACATGACCTGCAAGGGATACCATTCCATCAACTGCCAGGTCATGTGCAATTCCCAGGGAATAATCTTGAATGTGTGTGCTGGCACCCTGGCAGTTATCATGACTCCCATATCTGGCACACATCATGGTTATATGAGATGTTTGCTAGTGGGGATATCCAACAGGGCCATTTACTGGGGGATGCTACCTATGTACTGGAACTATGGCCGATGACGCCCATCAGAAGTACACACAAACACACACACACACACACACACACACATACACACACACACACACACACACACACACACACACACACACACATGGAAGAATACCTTAATGAGGCACACACTCAAACCAGAAACATCATTGAGTGTGTGTTTGGGTCATTGAAGTCACATGTAGTGGACTCCTGTAGTATAATCCAGAGACATGTGCACAAGTCTTCACAGTATGTGCTATGCTACACAATCTGATCTTGTGGAAGCAGCTGCAGCAAGATCTTCTAGGGGAAGGGACATACATCCACACACCACATCCTAGGTTACCACAGCCACAGTCAGAGGCTAAGGCATCCATTCTGTTTCTGAATCTGCAGTAGTGTGAGAGTTGAAATCCTGAACTATGTACAAATATCTGATGTGTAGAATCCTTTTGTAGTGTGTATATCATACTTTGCTATTGTTCAGTGTACATATGTCTCCCTTTCCATTTGTTTTCCTACCGTTTTTTTATTCCACTGGTTTTGCGATATGCAGTGTAGCACAAATAGATAACTTTGGGTTTGGCTGTGCTTATGTGGCTTGTGTGAAGTGAGGCATTACTGAAACTGGACCACTTAGGAAGTAGATAGGCAGACATTGAAACCAGATACATTCAATAAGTGGTTTTGGCCATCCAGAGAACCCGACATGGAGTATCTGTCACACATTATCAATGTGACTCGCGTTTGCACACTGCTTACCTACACTTGGACAGCTGTATCTTGGATGTGCATACACTTTGTTAACCATAGTACAAATCTGCTTTCCAATGCATACCTTTCAACTGTTTAGATTTTGGTAGAATTTCTTGACTTTTGCCTCACGGTTTTGCCCTTCTACTCATAAAAGGTTGGTTTTCTTGAAAAGAATTTGAAATTTCTTGAGTACTGAAGCCAGAAAACAATGACAGACATTTGAATTTCAAAACTCCTACCCTTCAGACAATTCACATTAATGCAAAACATGTTATTCTATCAAATGTATAAGTTTGTAAGAGCAGTATGTAAAATGTGTCCCTATGTTTGGTCCTCTTTCAACCCAATATGTATGGCTTTGTCCAGATTTCATGCTATAAAAGGTTGAGAGGTATGGCCTAATGTGCTATGGAAATGTATATATAATGCTGTCTGATTTCTCTCAATGTGTTGGCACATACACACAAGTGTTACAACCCTGGGGTCTCAGTTTATTTTTTTCCACACATATATCAGCCACATGACAAAATGTAATTTATAATGTTTCCTGCTCCCTCATGGACAGTGCCAGTTGGTGGCACTCATAACCTTCCTCTGCTAAACTAAAACATGCAAATATGCTTAGTAAGGGTACTTGTGTTGTTATACAGCTAGGCTTCTAAGCAGCCTAGTGCTATGGGGATCTTAGCCATATATTTATTTATTTATTATTATTTATTTTACATTTGTTAACTGGGTTAGTCCAGCTGAGCATTAGCTCATTTTCAGTGGAGACTCGAAGAGAAAAGCTCCGCAATCAGTATTAACATTTTACATAAAGTCAGCAAGAAAATTGCATTGGCAACTAAAACAATTAGAGAAATATCATTTTACAATAAAATTTACAGAAAACAGTTGGGTACATATGATGCTATGAATCTATGGGGTCTATATTAGAAGAGCAAATGTTTAGGTGATCGAACACCTAAACATTGATCTACTAATATCGAAAGGAGAAAATGGCGAATGGCCGATTTTACGCAGGGAAAGATTTCCCTTGGCCGTTCGCTGGATTTTGCTATTTCTCTACTGTTGAGCAATCTCAGAATAGGTATATTTAGTTAGGGGGGTGTGGGGGGCACAGCCCCCCATGTCGGAGGTGTTAATTTAGATGTTAAGTAATGTTTTTTGTGTTGTGGCCGAGGGACGTGTTTCCCTGGGATGTTCGACATTGTGTGGTTCGATATTAGTAGATCGATGTTTAGGTGTTCAATCACCTAAACATTCGGTCATCTAATATAGACCTGAATCTATGTGCCTATGCAGGCATCTCAAGCTGTTATTCCTCACATGGCCTGATGATATTATCTACTATAAGTTCATTTGCACTCCTGTATCAGTCAGATTTCTTCCATGGCCGGTGGATTAAGTCTTGTGTTCTGAAGTCTGTGCACTTAGATAGGCTTCAGTTGACTGTGTGTGTGTGTTTGTGTGTGTGTGTGTGTGTGTGTGTGTGTGTGTGTGTGTGTGTGTGTGTGTGTGTGTGTGTGTGTGTGTGTGTCTAGTCAGCAGAATACAAGTGCAATCCTGCAATTAATTCTCCAATGGCATGGCTGGACATTTTTTGATAGATGCTCATCCCTACACATTCATTCCATACCAGCCTCCTGGGATATTGTCTCTCACAGGGCCTGCTGATGTCATATACTATAAGTTCACCTGCACATCTCCACAAGTCAGATGTGTGCTGTGGTGTGTGCATTAAGTACTGTGTTCTGAATTCTGTTTACTTGCAAAAGTAGGAATTCTAATCTTAGTGCTGTCAACTGGATGTGTGTGACTCTTGGCAGCAGAGTATTAATGTGGTATCCTATAGTTACCTCTCCAATGGCATGGCTGGCCATTTTTTGATATCTGCTCATCCCTTCACATTCATTCCATACCAGCTTCCCAAGCTGCTGTGTCTCACCGGGCCTGCTTATGTCATCTACAATAGGTTCACCTGCACACATGCATAATTCAGCTTTGTGCTGTGGCATATGTGTTAAGTACTGTGTTCTGAAGGCTGCCTTCTTGGATAGATAAGGATTTTAATCTCACTGCAGTCAACTGGGTGTGTAAGTGAGCAAGCTGTAACTAGATATTACAGTGAGTGTTTTACACCAGCAGGTGGGACACATATCTTGTCCTCAACAGACACTGCTGATGTCATCAGCTATATAGGGTTCTTTGACACACTTCAAGTCAGATTTGTGTCATGGTGTGTATGTTATGTTCAATGATCTGTAGTCTGTGTACTTAACTAGAAAGTGGTTCTGTTCTCACTACAGTCAACTGTGTGTGTGTGTGTGTGTGTGTGTGTGTGTGTGTGTGTGTGTGTGTGTGTGTGTGTGTGTGTAAGTCAGCTGTAACTTGATATTACAGACAGCATTTTACACCAGTAGGTGGGATGTTATTCCCATATGCTCAACAGGCAATGCCGATGTCATTGGCCCTGAGTATTGCATATGCATGTATCCACAAGGGCATGATCAGATGGTGTTTTGAATGTCAGGCAGACATTACATCCTGACAAGACACATTAAAGTGACATATGTTGTGGCATGGTTTATAGGGTCTGTGTTAGCCTGATGAGAAAGCCCTGTGGGTGTCCTGTAGATGAATGTTTCTGGTGAGCTACATGCAGCAGAGAGCAGGATACTGTAATGTTCTGATGATATTATACTACATTGCAGTTACTGACTTCACAACCCTTACAAGAAAATACACTATAAAGTACTGAAATGATGATGCTATCCACTGTATAACTTGGCAAGGCAAATGTAATTCACAGGTACAATTGTCATGTAAACAACACAAAGACAGATATACTAAGCAATAATGTAGCTAAGCACCCCATGCATCAGATTTTTTCTGAATCCAAAAGAGAGCAATCAGGGATATGGCACAGTTATCATCACTTCAAAGGGTGTTGTGGGGGGAGAGAGCAGGAGGCCTAGGCTGACAACAAAGGTTGTTGAGTGTGTGTATGAGTAAGAACAGGGAAGCAGGGAGGCTGAACCAAGTAAGTGTTGTGTATGTGTGTATAGGAATCCTCCATGGGAAAGTGGTTTGTGACAGTGTGCATGAACACAGCCAAGCTCAGTACTAGCTCTGTGTCTTAGTATGTTGGACAGGTGTGAGCTGTGCATGGTAGAGTTGTCAGTTCATTGTTGTTGCCCCTGACCAAGAGACCTGGCTCTGCCAGGAGATGCACTGGCACCTCCACGCCCAAGGTCAGATGCAGTGCTAGCCCAGGACCATGATCCTATGGCCTGCCACATCTGGATGTGTTCAGCTCACATCCTGATGGTGCAGGTGAAGTATTGCCACTACAGGAGTGTGATCGGGCATGGCCACATTGGCTAGAAGCAGATGGTGTAGCTGACCTTTGCCCACATGGACAATGTCTCCCACCCAGCAGACATGTCATCACAGACACTGCATGGTCCATGATATAAACCCCTTGTTCCATCACAGACACTCCATGTTCCAATGTAGAATTCAACCGATCAATTGAATTGACTACATGGTGGATGCAGTAATGGATATCAGAATGTGATACATCTAGAACCCTGAACATTTGTTTGGAGTGCCTTTCAAAACATGTATGTGCCTCCATGATGGTGCTAAATATCCACTGAGTGACACATGAAGAGACACCTGGGACAGCAGGTCACTTCTGAGCACCCCTATCAACCATCCTGCATGGCACTTCACCAATACTTTGGCTATGGACAGAGTCAGTAGGCAATAAAGCCACAGTTGCCACATTCCCCTGATCAATGTCCTCATCCTCAGCCTGTCCAATATCTCTGGCCTCAGTGGACTGGGTAGGTGTAGGCCTACTATCTGTGTCCAGGGAAAATGAAGGGGATCACTGGATGTCAACATCTGTGCCAGATTCAACTTCTGCACCCCTCAACTGTGCCTCAGTTTGGCCACCATCATCATCAGTGTCTATTAAGACACTGACATCAGGTGTCAGAGTGCCCAAACTCACATTGTCACGCTCACCTGTAATAAAAAGGGAGAAGCATAAGAATACATTAATACATGTGCTACTATGCTGCAATATATTCTAAGAAAAGTACACTGCTGTCACTATATGAGACAGTAAGCAATACATACAACAGGCCTGAGAGGACACATTATGAGATATCTTGAAATTTATCTACAGTACTGACATAACTGTATTAGGCTTACCATCTGCAGGAGGCCTGTGTCTTTGTATTCCTGACTGTCCTGAAATAAGTAAAGCAAGAGGTAATGACAACATAATCACATTTAACAGTAAAACAGGTTGTAATACATTTACACCTCTATATCTGCAGTACCTGAAATGTTAACAAGAATGTGACTGTCAGCTTCAAATTAAGCTTATAACTGTAGCAACCCTAAATCCAACTCACCAAACAAACAACTGATACACACATATACATTACTGAAGTAAGGGCACTATGCCACAGTGTTCTAATTATCATGTAACAAAACATACCTGGAAGCTCCTCCTGGAATGGAGGAGCTGTGCCCACATCCAGAGCATACTGTTCCATGGACTGCTGGGAGCTGCCATGGGTGGCAATGTTTGCCAGGAATTCCTTAGTGTCAGTGAGAAGGGGCTCTGCAGCAGGGTCTCCACCTGTGACTTGATGATCATATGCCACTGCAATTACATGCCTACGTGCAGCAGTTGCCATGTCTGTGGCTCTGTGACACACCTGCTCATATGTGCGAATGTGTTGCCCAACAGTGTTAATGTTGGGCCAGAGGGCTGTATGCTCAGCAGCACAGCAGCATGTTGCCTTAAAGTATCACTTATCAGATTATTTTATTCATCTGTGAATGGGGGCCTATGATGAGCAGACATATTGTGTCCTCCAAGACTAATGATAATACATATGAGGATTGCATAACTACAGATTAACTGATTACAGATAAAGCAGTAAAAGAAGGCTGTCAGTACTCCCCCCAGATAAAAGTGAGTCTGCATATTTCAGAAAATAAGTAAACAGAAGATACAAAACAAGGAGACTAAAAAGAGAAACATATCCTTGTTTGTACCATAGCAGTAAGTAAAATATGCTCAGCTACCCAAAATTACAGTCCAGTCTAGTTAGTGCTCTAGCACTAACTTAACTTTGTCACCCCCAAAAACACCCACCCAAAATAACAGTCCAGTCTAGTTAGTGCCCTAGTACTAACTCATCTTTCCCCCACCAAAAAAAAAATTACAGGCTAAGGACCCATTGTGCTAACAAAACATTTTGAAATGGTAAAAGTGCTACCAAAGGACCTGTCCATGTAGGGTTACTATTAAATGTCCAAAGCGCCTGTGCTCGACCAGCATGTGGTTGAAAGGCATTTTTCAAATGGGCAGAATGCTGAACCAAAATACATCAACTACACTACAGCAAATGGGTAATGTGGTTCATGTATATGAGTCTGGCATTGTGAACGGAGATGGCGGTTCAGTGAGGAACAGGGAATTAACCCATTCCCTCACTGTAGTGCATTCCTGGTGTTGGTATATTTAGTTTGCAGGGCTTTTGTGGGGTACAGGGAGGTGTAGCCCCCCTGAAAAGCAGTACAATTAATGTACCATTGACTGTAGAGTGCAACGGTACATTAGAGTGCATAGTATGGGTGACTGATATCACCTCCTACTATGTTGAATACATCAAACTATGGATGTCGATGTATTCATTTTTACCATGGCTGCTGTTTTGAAGTTCTGAATTCAGCATTTCAGGTCGACCATCGTGACTAGTCGATGAATGCAGTTTCAGAATTTCAATAGTAAACCATCAATGTAACATCTGTACATATTTATAACACAGCATTCCCTTTTCAGGTATTCTCATTGCTGTGTACCTGTGAAATGCCTTGACAACCAAGGCCAAACCATCATTATACTTCTAAGTAATGCATACAGATTAAAGGGTGAAAGCCATTACTTCACATTTACTCTTAAATGCATCCAGCATATGCATTATGTAGGTAACAAAATGGGAACATACCTGCTGGAGTGCAATACTCCTCTGTAGAGATTAGAGTGAAGAAATACAGTTATTTTACTGAGTTGAACAATCTACTAACTTTCAACATCAATTTAGCTAGCTACACATTTGCCTTTTTATAATGGAGCACATTATTAATGGATTGCATCTGTTATAGTCTGTGTTCCAGAGATGCTAATTACTGCATAAGTAGGTGAATTCCATGCCAATCAACCAATCTTGTGACGCTATTCAACAAGATATAAAGCACCCATGTAGACTCTGTGTTGTTTTTTTCCAGGGATTTCTCAAAGTGTGCAGTACAGACACAAAATTTACAAGGTAAGTCCCGAACGTGCTATAATGTATAATACTGCTATGGCATGTACTTGTATTTCATCACGTGGTACAGTAAGCAGGTAAAAGGTGGGAAATGTGTACAGAAAGTCAAGTAACGTGACAGCAGAGAGTTATTTCACTTGCATTGGTCCATTAAAAAGTAGTAATCTTCAGCCATACAAAATTCAGACATTCTTAACTCTCCAAAGTATTGGTGATCAATACATGACCGCAGTTTAGCAACATATGTTTGTAATGGAATATCTTTTCACAGAGAAGTTGTGCCATAACATGACCTGAGCTTGACCCACACTCTTGAAAGAACAGTGTACCCTTGCATGTGCCATAACAGGAATTCACCTTTGCTCTCATCACCAAAAGGGCATTGTATGCATTTTTCTGCCATCTAACCTGGCCTTCATTTGCTGACAACTGCATATCATACTATTCCCAGTTAATATACACACAGAATGTAAGGTAAATGAGGTAGACTGTCTTTCATACTGCATATCTCTGAATACTGATCAGATAACTGCTGAAGGGCCAAGTGACACAGACTGGTATAATTTCAAGCAATAGATCTAACAGGTTGTGTGATCATTAAGTGCAGTACCATCTGAATCTATTTTATATAATACATGTATTAATAAAGGCTGATGGCTTGGTATTAGTTAAAATACATTGTGGAAGATTGTTGTGTTATGGATAACATAAAGTTGTTTGCTGTCAAGCTGTTTGGGTGGGAAACATGGATAATGAACCCATCCTGTTTTCTGATGGTGCATTGCAGTGAGATTTGAAATCCAGTTCTCCGCAGACATACCTCCTGTATAGAAACAAACTGTATTTCCCCCTTTTTTTCTCCTGTCTTATTTTAGTGGGTGATTGAGGGGGCATTGTTAGCACAATGCACTGCTTAGCACAAACAGGTTTGCCTATGCTAATCAGTTTTGTGTGTAAAGCGGCATTACGCAAAATGGACAACTGGGTACAATATAATGGAGTACATTATTAGTGGATTGCATCTGTCTTAGTCTGGGGTCCAGAGATGCTAATTACTGCAAAAGCAGGTGAATTGCATGCTAATCAACCAATATCGTGATGCTCTTCAACGATATATAAAACACCCATGCAGACTCCATGCTGTTTTTTTCTAGGGATTTTAGAAAGTGTGGAGTACAGACACAAAATTTACAAGGTAAGTCCTGAACATTTACTGTAATGTATAATATTGTTATGGCATGTACTTGTATTTCATCATCTGGTACAGTAATCAGGTAAAAGGTGGGAAATGTGTACAGAAAGTAAAGAAACATGTGACAGCAGAGAGTTATTTCACTTGGATTGGTCCATTAGAAAGAAGTAGTAGTCTTCAGCCATGCAAGATTCAGACATTCATAATTCTCCAAAGTACTGATGATCAATGCATGACCTCAGTTTAGCATCATATGTTTGTAATGGAATATCTTTTCATAGAGAAGATGTGCCATAACATGACCTGAGCTTGGCACATCCCTTTGAAAGAACAGTGTACCCTTGCATGTGCCATAACAGGAATTCACCTTTGCTCTCACCACCATAAGAGCAGTGTATGCATTTTTTCTTCCATCTAACCTGGCCTTCATTTGCTGACAACTGCATATCATATTATTCCCAGTTAATATACACAGGTAAAGGAGGTAGACTGGCTTTCATACTGCATATCTCTGAATACTGGTCAGATAACTGCTGAATGACTAAGCGACACAGATTGGTATAATTTCAAGCAATAGTCGTAACAGGTTGTGTGATCACTAAGTGCAGTACATCTGGATTTATTTCATATAATACATGTATAAATAAAGGCTGATGGCATGGTATTAGTTAAAATACATTGTGGAAGATTGTTGTGTTCTGGATAACTTAAAGTTGTTTGCTGCCAAGTTGTTTGTATGGCAAACATGGATAAGGGACCCATCCTGTTTTAAGATGGTGCATTGCAGTGAGATTTGAAATCCAGCCCTCCGCAGACATACTTCCTGTATAGTAACAAACTGTATTCCCCCTTTTTTTCCCTCCTTCTGTCTTACTTTAGTGGGTGATTGGGGGGATATTGTTTGCATGATGCGCTGCTTAGCACCAAACAGGTTTGCCTATGCTAATCAGTTTTGTGTGTAAAGGGGTATTACACAAAATGGATGACTGGAACCTCAAGTAGCAGACATGACTTGGACAGTCAAAAATAGAAAATGCTTTCTATTAATGTAATTGTGCATCATGCAAACCCACCAAGTGCCATTGTGCAATGGTTAACAGCAAGAACATAACAATGAATACTAAGTTAGGGAATACTCTGTAGTCTACTCTGTGGCAGCAGGTGTTAAGTCTAGGTCTGATGTCTAGATGGTCCTAGGTTTGAATACAAGGTGTACTGTCTTTATTTTACTTTTGTGACATTGCAGCATATAGCAATGAACAGATGCACAGAGAAGGGATTTACCAACTTTCCAGTGGCAATAGTTGTAAGCGCAGAACTAACATCCATATGTTCCAGGGCTTGAATGCAGCATATGCCATTCAGTTTTAATGTTGTTCCAATTCACATTATGGTCACTCTCACTTATAGCAGTTGACCTAGTGTAGCTTATATAATATATATATGACTTAGGAATGACGCAGTGATATTGTGTCAGTTATGTATTTATTTATTAATCTATGTATTGTCTAGTTGATAGCAAAAGTATAACTGTGGGTATAATGTGTACTATATTCAGGCAAGTATACTCCTGCTATGAGGCTTGGCATGTACTTCCCACTGGACCAACACAGTTACAACATTGCCTGTATCTCAAATAATGTAGAAATTGCATTAGTTACCAAACTTCTGCATAGCTTACCATCGGGCAACCCTGTTGCACCATTTGCACCTTGTTTGCACAATGGTAAATTATATACAACTTTTTCAAATCTTGCCAAATCAAAAAGTGTACCCTCTGAGTAAATGCAATACATGCAATTAGCATGAAAATATCATTCTACACTGATCTTGCTCTGTGACAGACATGGAAGGCGTTTCTGGAGAGGGTTTGAGATTTAGGGCTCAAAGGTGGAGTGCCCAGGAGTCCAAAATGTTTGCTTGACTCCTAGTTAATGACCATAGGTCCTGGCTCCTACAGAGGCACTATCACGGCTTACAATCAAGGACAGAGGCATTGAATAGTCTGGCCCAGGCTCCAACCAGTGCTACTGGTATCCCTTCCACTGGTGAACAGAGTAGGAACCACTACTGAGACCTCAGGATGAGGAGGAGGAGTGATAACCTCAAATATTGGATCAAGGAATGTCGAACTGGTGGCCCCCCCCCCCCACAGATGTGTAAGTATGACTTTCAGACATTACTTGTAATAGTTTAAAACTGCATATAGTCAGGCTTGGTATTCATTATGGTATTCTGTTCTGTTTTTTCCACAGCTGAGGCAGATCGTGATCTGAATGTTAGAGCCCATGAAAGTCGATTGGCATGGATGCGAGCAGCATGTGGTGTGTATGCATCACAACAGTAATGTTATTGTAGCACTGAAAGTTAAAGACTGGTTTGTAATACCTCCCAGTTATATGGGTTTTGCAGAATGTTCAGATTGTTGCCTCATAATTTTGGTTTGCTTCTCATAAATTGTGTTTGTCTGGCAAATCTTAGTCAAAGCATTGAGGACTGCATTTAGAAAATGACATTTGTGTCTCATACTTCATACCTTTCAGAACATCTGTGTTAATGCAAAGCTTGTTGTTGTATCACTTTTGTACGTTTGTAAAAGAATATGTTAAATGTATAGGTATTTGTGCTCCTTTCTACCCCCAGTATTTATTACTTGGTCCACATTTTTGGTTGTAAGAGGTTGTGAGGTATGGGCTTTGTTGGTATGTAATGTAATAATATGTGTCAACTATACAGATTTCCACATAATGTCCAGTCTTTGTATAGCTACAAATATAATTGTGATTTTCTGTCAAATAACTGCATAAGGGCTGATGACTAACCTCACTAAATAATGTTAGACATGAGATTCAGACCTCAGACCCTTAAGAAAAGTCATACAAGTGCAAAACCTTAAAAAGATTATAAAAGCAAATATGTAAGAGTCATCCCTATTTTTTGGACTTTGGATCCCTATTACATATGCCTTTTTCCACATTTATTGATGTGAGAGTTTGACGCCTATGAATACAGTACTATAAAATACAGCATATGCATGGGCAGTGCTTTGTAGGAACACAGAACATTATGGTAGTAGATAGTAGTCAGCAGTTGTACATGCAGACACCACAATTACCAAATAAACAAGGACTGTTATGTTTTTGCATTATTTCACTGAAACTGCAGACCTCTGTAGCAGTGGCAAAAATGGTCTGCTGGAAAAAGGCATTAGTAGAATTGGAGCTTTCATATGGGCAATATATGCACACATCAAGGACTGTTGACTGAAATCTGTACTATAGTGTGTATCTGTTATTAACTGGGTATTCAGAAATATGTAAAAAAGTTTTACAGTTTCTAGTGTTTAAACTAAAGGTAACATAATACAGTGAAATGATTGTATCACTGCTTTGTATGTCACTTATGATATTGCTAATGTTCTCCCTTTTCTTTCTCTCTCCCCACCCCTTATGTTCTTTCATTTTTCCTTTATTTCCACAGCATAGTGGGGTAGGCCTATCCCACTGCAGCCACCTACCCCCATTTCAAATGCTACAGTACCACGTCCCAGGACATCAGAGACACAGCCTGGTAGTACCCCTCTGTTTACACCTGAACTACATGGGCCCTCATGTATTTCTGCCCCACAGGATAAGCCAGTGGTTCCCTCCAGGAACAGTGGCAGAGGTGGTGATTATATAACCCTCAATTAACTGCCAGGGTTGGTGCATAGGATTGTGCACCACACAGTCGGTGCACTCCTACGATGGGTGGAGACACTGCTCTCCATTGTTGTTCTGAATAATACAATGTGACACAAATGTCAGTCACTCCAGCCATCAGTGCAGTGAGATGACAGTGATGACAGTCTATTAGGTCAGGACTCGATTCTCACTGTCTCTAAACTTGACATCCATGGTCTGTTGATGTCCATTCCCTCCTCAGTCATGGTGTTCACCCTCTTCTTGTTCCTTTACCATCCGTGTGTCTTGTCTTGTATGCCCTGTCTGTCTGCCAGTGCTTCCTCACCTACCCACCTTACCTTACCCACACATACCTAGGTTATTATCCCAGCATTTGTCTCTCTCTCTCTGCCAAAAAGAAAACAGACACTTGTCCCCAAAAAATATCATCCCATACATAGGTCTCCATTTCACAGACATGGCTTCATGACACCTTTGATTTGGTCTAATTGGCTATACAAGATGATAGTGTTGTGGTCACGTCTCTCTCTGGAGTTGACATTCCCAAGACAGCTAATATTGTATGCATCTGATTAGTTTTTAATGTAGAATAAGTGGATAGCTATGGTTCTTTCCTACACCCTTCCTGCACATTCCTGTCTTCCTTTCACTTTGTTTTTCCCCTGTTCCCTCCTCATTTCACCATTTTCCTGTATTTCCCACTTCTTTTTTTAGAGAAGGAGTATCATGGGGGGGGGGGGGCTGCCTACCCTGCTGTACTGTAGTAATAAATAAACATCAACATACAGTCATAAAATAAAAAAAATAAATTAGACACATAAAAAATAGATGAATAAAGAAAAACAACAATTAAATGTAATACGATAAGAAAAAATATATATAACAACAAAAACAAACAGAATAGAAATAATACATTAAAACAAATAAATATAAAATTATACATAAAAACAAAATGAAAACAAAATAAACAATAAAAAAGGAGAAAAGGGGTGGGGTGAGTGAAAAAACAGGAAAACATTATTAACTTCATAGTTAATACACAAAAGCTCGCTACAATTATTTCACTCTATTCTGTTACGTTTTATTTTTAACACTAAAAACTCCTAATAAATTTCTTTATTACTTTGAAGACTACCCAGTTACTAACAGGTGAACACAGTATTACTGATCATATTTCAGCCAGCAATAATTTATGTGTGTATATATTGCATATATGCATGGTTTCAGTTGACAGCAGGCCATTTATGCCACAGGTATTGAGGTGTGAAAGTTACTTGCTATAATGATGATTATTAGTTACCAGTATTGTGTATATAATGGTGATGGCATAGCAGTATTGTACACACTACTGGTACATTTGGGAGGTGTGGTCTTTGAACCCACAGCCGATGACTACTGTAATACTGTACTTTTCTTTTGGACTTCAAAATAATGTATGCATACTTTCCTTTTACACTTTATACATACATGCTCACTGTGAAACATTTGTGCTACAGAGTAAGGCATGCATACTTTCTTTTACAGTGGACATAATCATGCACAATTATACACACTGAAATAGCAAGTAATCTGTCTTTAACAGTAAAAACTACAATAATAGTACTTTTTATATTATGCATACATACCACATGCTTCTCTCATCCTTGCCAGGAGTGCTCCATGAGACCTCACATTTGAGGCCCTTTCTTCAACTGCTATGAAACATAACAGAATGCCATTATGAATACCATTATTGACTATTCAGCTATAACTTTTACAACTGGTCAATGCATTTTTTACTTACACATCTGTGGAGTGCTCTCTGCTCTACATTCCCTGATGACCTGATCAATGTTTGATAGAGAATTTTCCAAGCAGCTGACAAGCATGCCCATGGTTATAGTAATGCACGATAGTAATGAGTTGGTTTGTGAAACTGCAATGATGCATTCGCATTCTACTCTTGAAAAGTGCCAGTAGCTATATTATCCCCTTTTAAATGCTATTATGATAAAGTTTGTCTTGCTAATAAAATTCTGGTATATGAGCACGAACTGGAAGACAACATTCATATTTGTGGTTAACAATACCCAGTACCCATGAGTACTTGTGGCACATTTTTAGAAAGGTTTATATGATTACATAACAGTATACCAGGGCTGCACAAGGTATTGAGAGTAGTGGCATGCACTGATGTTACAAAATATGTTTAGCATACATGTATAAAGTGTATCAAACAGATGTGCAACAAATTTTACATTATAGTGTGTTTTTTGGGGGTGGTAAATGCTGTTTGGATCATCAGTGGAGGTGGATATTTGTTGTAGAAACATTTTTTCAGCAAAACTGCAGGAGGACTGCTCAATTGGTACAATATATTGCAAGATACATTGTAGGTTAATATGGGTAAATTAACCATCACTGACATCTTTGACAGTGCAGTGTTAGAAAATGGTAGACAGCAGCATGTTGAACTGGTTCACATTACATAAAAGCATAACAAATAAAGGTATCCATTCACACTGTTCCAGTGTTACAATATCCAGTAAGCTAAATTTTGTTTAGACAGTTAATAGAGGGGGGGTCTACTTTAATTAAACGAAAGCGCAATCCATCTAATACGAATCCGTCAACACATAAACAGCGAAACGTGGAAATGTCGAACGCATTAAGTAGCGAAATTGGAAATGTCGAATTGTCATAGTTGGCCCATCTGCGGTATAGCTCCATAAGGTAAGTATACGATAGTTATGGACCTTAGGGTTTGGGTGCGGGTTAAGGTAAGTGCATAGATAGGTAATGTATGTAAGGTTTAGTGTAGGGTTTTGTTAAGTGTATGTGTGTGGAATATTTACTTTGTGTGGGTATAGTTCTGTAGGGTAAGTGTGCGGTAGTGATGGACCTTAGGGTTATGGAGGGGTTAAGGGTAGTGCATAGATAGTTGTGTATGTGGAGTTTAGTGTAGGGTTACAAGTGGGGCTTTGGTGCTTTTATTTCGGGTTAGTAGTAGGGTTTTGGTTAGTGTATGTATGTGTTTTTTGTTGTTGTGTTTGCGTATGTAGTATGTTATGGGTGGTAGGGTTGGTCGACTATTGCGGTTTTGATGTTTAAATTTCACAGATTTGCATGTTCGACGTTGTCACATTTCACTGTTTATGTGTTGACAGATTCGTATTCGACAGATTGCGCTTTCATTTAATTAAAGTAGACCCAACAGAGGAACATATTTGTTAGTGCTATGTGTTAAAAGACTTTATGCTGTCATATTGTTGTAGTGCTACTGGCATACTTATCCATCCATCCAGCCATCCATCCACAACTCCTTTTCCCATTTTGGTACATTTGGTCGGAATGTCACTTCAACAGTGACATGAAAAGGCATCTTTCAAATATTTCATTTCCACAGGGCACAGGCAACAACAAACTGATAGGGGTACAGATAAACACTTTTTCTTAAAGTACCTGTAAGATTTTCTCACTGCAGAATTAAAAGACAAAACTCCAAGAGTGTAAATGCTTTGGTCAGTCAGCTGTGAAGTTTGGCCTGGGTGGACATCATTTATACCTATAATCTGCTAATTTCTAATTTTTGGCTTATAATCGAGTAACAGTTCTATTTTTCACATAATTTTTTTTGTACAATATCATAATCTCAATAACACCATCTCATCACATTCAGTAAAGATTGCAGAGATATTCTATTACATTTTTAATTGATAAAACCCAATTACATTCCTTATTAAAAAATTGCACATAAAAAATTAACAATATCAGCTTCAATGTGGGTATTTGCATGCAACTTAATCTGTACATTGGTTATGGCAACACCACAAGGAAGATAACCAAATAAGAATCAGTACTGAGGAAAAATACTGCTGACTTTACATTATAAATTCCCTGACCAGCAGTTTAATGTTAATGGTGATTTTCATCAGCCCCTCAATGACACATTTAAAAACTTGTCCCTTAGTAAAAATTATCAATCAGAGGGCCAGCACATTCATTGGCAAAAAAAAAACTTGGCCTAGGCAAACACTAATTATGCAATTGTTTGACATGTGACAGAACCTCCTTAGATGGTTGCATTAAATGTTTAAATGTTTTATGAGTGAAAAGGCCTAGTTAGGGGCAACAGGTGCTGACAGGGGCAACAGGTGCTGACTGAGGTTTCTTTTTTGGCAATAAACCTTTGGCTAGGCTTGTAAGGGCCCCAGGGCCATTAGCCTAGTAACCACCTATGATCCTATGATTCTAGTACTGACAGCTTAACATTTCTAAAGCAACATTTGTTCCTAGAGCTAAGTGTCTGACAATATCAACTTATATTTCCAGGAAAAATTCTCTGTATAGAGCAAAATATTATTTTTTATAAACAAATACTTTATTTGCAAACTACATATCATACACATACTTGACCATGCTTAAGAAATCCATTTAATGCTGGTCTTACAACAGGATACTTTTCCAATAGAGTAGATTATTACAATTTAAAATGTCAGCAATAAACCCCCATCTCACCGAGAAGAAAATAGTTTACTAGGGAACTCCATATCATGTCATATTATATCATTTAATACATGCACTTGTCCATGCCAAAGGAATATATTTAAGAATACTCTAACAAAATAGGATAGTCCTTCAATAGAGTAGATTATTATCATTTTAAAATCAAGAAAGTATACTCCCTTCCACTTGAGAAAGAAAGCATTATATAACAGAACCAATTGCAATTATATACTCAAGAACCCAGAAGAGGTCCTTCTTGATAACCCATAACATACATCCAGAAATTACAAACTATTGATACCATATTAAACATTCTAGATTTTTATACAGTAAAATAGCTCAGTATCCTTCCAATTCTCCATGTCCAATTTGCCGTGTGGTTAAGCCTGCAGATTGCAACCTACAATCTTTTGACTGATTCTGACAGGAAACATTTCCAGTGTTTAAACAGACATGTTATAAATGTGGTCAATAGAGACCTCAGCTTAGATGTTTCCATTTTATATGATGTTCCTACTGTGTTAGAAAGACCAAATGACCAAAGTGTGTAATCTGTTTCCTGAGGAAGTCAAATTATAGGTGTCCCCTCTACTTCCCACATTAAGGTGACCCATTCTTTTCTAGTTTTAGTGCAATGCCATACAAGATTGTTAGAAGTAACATGATCCCTAGCACATTGCCAGCATGTCTTGTTATCCTTCCATTTCTTACTAAATAACTGCACAGAGGTTAAATGACATGTATATAACAGCTTAGTCTTGGTGACATGGGCTAGCATTTACCAGTCCTTTCTTCCTAAACTCTGGTGGCAATCATAACATTCCTCCTAAGTCAAAGGGTCTTCCAAAATATCATTCCACCCTTGAGAAAGATTTTCCGAATGCAGATTCAGGGTCCCAGAACCATGCTATACACTACCCCTAATATTAGACCTCCTTTGGGTTTGCCAGCTTTATGTATTCCTTTCTACAAATCTGTTATCCTGACACTATGAATCCAGATGTTTGCATCCTTCAGTTAATCAGTTCTGATTTACATGATCTCAGTTGTATATATTCTCGTGAATGTTGTTAAGCAAGGAGAAACTTTGTTTAACAGCATCTAGCATTTGGAATTTGGAAATAGTTATATCCCAAATATCCTTAATGAAAAAAATGCCTGCTGAGATCCAATTTTCCCAACATATTCTCTTCAACCATAACAGAAAGGTTGTTCCACAAAAAAAGATAGTTGGAAGAGAACTATCTTCTTCTTGTCCCTTTTAGCAAACCACCATTAGTACTAGAAATCCAGACCTTCACGGTCTTTAACCTCTTACGAGGTGAAGACAGTTTTGACTTTCCTATTCACTGTAAGCATAATCTCAGTGGGAAATACAGTGGGGTAACTTTCATTTGGACTCTCAAATAGTGCTAACCCCCTGACAACATCATTATTTTGGAAAAAAATACCTATAAAATCTAGGTTGTTTGACTGTGTCCATACAGCAGCAGTCTGCCTTTAGGCATTGAAGCTTCTTAGACTTACAGATGTGAATATTAAATGTGCAATCTACTCATCAACTACAGACTTGCTTGACACAAACCCGTGTGTCTTTTTATCACACATGATGATTTCCTGACTATCAATTGATTGTATCAACCAAAAAAGTATGGAACAAGATGGAAAAAATCCATGTAGACATGGCGTCACTTTAGATATCTTACTGAAAGAAATAGATGTTTTTTTTGTTCACCAGCCACATTTATGTGTTTTGTAACCTACAGGCAACAGTATGGAATAAGATGGAAAATACATATCACAAAATAGCTAGATATGCCGCCAGCACTCAACCTAAATCCCATCACAGTTTGGCTTTGAAAACACTTAACTGGCTTGATTTCCCCAATCAACTTATTTTCTATCAACTTAATATTATCCACTCCTTCGTCTACAAACCCTCCTTCTGCCCTAACATTTCCAACATCTTAAATTACTACCTCCCAACCAGAAAACTTAGAAGCACCAACCAAACCTCCTTGACATCTATAAACCTAAAAAATCAATTGGTGAAACCCTCTACAACTATTTTCCCTCTATACACTGGAATGAGCTACCTTTAACAATAAGATCTGTTACACAGCGCCTCCCATTTAAAATCACCCTAAAAGTCCACTTTACAAATACCTGGACTTGCTCCTGTACATAACCAATGTGAACTTAATCACCTGACCCTCTTTGCATACATCCCCTTCTCAATTTGTATGCAATTCTCGCTACAGAACTAACTCCTAATACCGTTTTCACTCAATTTCTCCACTACTCATATTTACCTCCCTCCCTTCTTTTCCCACTTAGCTTACTCCCCTTTCTCAGATTTCACTTGATTATAACTACTAATACTCTCCTCTCTTATTTAATAATAAAAAACATTCCTAATTTTCCCTCTTTTATCCATAGCCATATTTTTTCTATCACCTGCTTTCTCTATCAACTTCCCCCCTGTTTCTGATTACTGATGTACATGCTTTTGCCTGTAAGAACTAAGATTTGATATACAGTCCCTTAATACTCTTTTCTTAAACTCTGAGTAAATTGTCATTAATTTCCCTCTATATGGTGAAGTCCTTATAGGTTCATAGGTTCATACTAGGCTATCTGCCCAAGGGCATTCATAAACCTAGCCAGAGTGTGTTTGGCTTTCGCCACCCATTTTAAATTAATTTTACTATGCCCTTTTTTGAGATTAGTATACTGTGCCTCTGACTGACAGTGACACAGAAGTGATACCCAGGGTAAACCTACGATCTCCCATCCACTCATCAAGATTCCTCTTGAAGAGAGTCAATGAGGGACTCTGCCTAACCTGGACTGGGATTTTATTCCAGAGTGAAGGGAGCCTCTGGGTTATGAATCTGTCCCTCCAGCATGTCCTATTTATTTCAGTGCTGAGGTTCAAGTCTCTCAAGTGCGTAGCTCGATGGGAGTTGGATTTTCTGAGGTGCAGCATGTCCATTAATTCCAGGTTGGACATGGCTTTATACGTCAGGCATAGATTGCCTCTGAGCAGGCGGTATGCCACTGAGTAGAGCTGGAGTTTCTTTAACCGGGCAGCATATGGCATCTGTTTGAGCCCTTTGATCCTCTTGGTGAGGTACATTTGGGGTCTTTCCAGTTGCTGCAGATGTCTGGTAAGGTACATCCCAAAAGGGGGCATTGTACTCAATTATGGGCCTGATGAGGGATGAGTAAAGAGGCACGATGACCTCCCCTGATCTAGATGTGAATCCCTTCATGATTAGGTGGGCTATATAAAATGTTTTTCTAACTACTTTGGCCACGTGGTTGTCAAATGAGAGATTGCTATCAACTTGGGTCCCCAGGTCCCTAATTACTTCTTCTGTACTTAATGGATTACCACCTATGTGGTAATTTGTGGGCACTTTGTTTTTGCCAAAGGGGATGACTATACACTTTTTGGCTTTTAGCTTGAGGCCATGGCTCTGGCACCAGTTGTCTGTTTCTATGAGGCCCTTTTGGAGGATGCTTGTGTCGGCTGGAGAGTCGATTATGGCGCCCAGTTTGCAGTCATCTGCGAACTTGGTCAGCCACAGTCCTTCCATGTTGGCCTGTACCTCCGAGAAATATATACCAAACAAGAGAGGTCCCAGGACTGAGCCTTGTGGGACACCACTTGTAACTGGTTTGGAGTCTGACATGGTTCCAGCAATTCTAACCATGTGGGTTCTGTCCTTGAGCCAGTTTGCAACCCATCTAGTGACATAGGGTTTATATTTAAGCTAGTGAGCCTATCTATAATGCCCGAGTGGGGTATTGTATCGAAGGCTTTTGCGAGGTCCAGGTAGGCTGTGTGGACCACCTTCCCCTTGTCAATGGCCTTGGTGACTGTTTCAAAGAAATCAAGCAGGTTTAAGAGGCAGGATCTGCCCTTAACAAAGCCAAACTGAGTAGGATCCAGTGTCTGTAGGTCCCCAATAGCTTTATTTATGAGGTCCATAATGATCCTTTGCATAGCTTTGCAGACCAAGCTAGTCAGGCTTATGGGGCGATAGTTTCCAGGATCCGTTGAGGCACCACCTTTGTGGAGAGGGACGACTGTTGCTGTATGCCAGTCTTTGGGTACATATCCTGTAGTAAGGCTGAGATTGAACAGTAGTTTTATGTTTGGGTTTAGCTCTTCTTGGAGTTCATGTAGGACGCAGCCCAGGACACCGTCTGGTCCCATTGATGCTATGTTTTTTGCTTTGGAGAGGGCGGCTCTTACCTGAGCATCTGAGATGTCATGGGGGCAGCACTCTGCTGGGATAGATATTTGCCCTTTTGGTGGGGAGGGGGGGGAGTTTGCGCTGAACCTGTCAGCTAGGATGTTGGCAATGTCTGTGGGTTCAATGTATTTTTTGTCATTTTGGACTAATCCTGAGCATATCTGGGAATTTCCACCCAGGTTCCTAACATAACTAAAGAAAGCCTTGTGATTATCCTTAGTGTCCTGTGCAATTTTTCTCTTGAATCTGGCCTTAGATGATTTTATGAGTGCCCATAGTTTTTTGCTAATACTGATCAGAGATGCCTTCCCTTTTTGGGATTTTGCTCTATCATGTAGTAGCTTCCTCCTTCTATTGTATAGTTTGTTTATGGCTGGGGTCCACCAGACAGGACATCTGCCTTTGGAGGACTGGGTCTTGGTTTTATTTGGGATTGCATGATCCATACATTCCTGAAGGTGTTGATAGAATGCATTTATAAAGGATTCTGCGGTCTGGGCCGTATTTTCCACAGGCTCGGGGGCTTTGAAGGATTCCACCTCGGTTTTGAGAAGTGTAAAATTTGCTTTAGAGAATTTTTTCACTGTGGTTTTCTGGGCAGGGGGTGAGGTCGGGATGTGAATATCCAGTGAGATTAGTTTATGGTCTGATCTTACCAGTGAGGGATACACTTCTAGTCTGGAGCATAGAGTCCCCATGTTGGTGATGATCAGGTCCAGTATGTTTTCCCCTCTTGTGGGAGTGGTAACAAGTTGTTCCATAGCATTTGAGTTTATAAATTCTAGGAACCTTTGGGCTAGGGTGTTGGAGCTAGAGTAATGCTCCCAGTCTATGTTTGGGTAGTTGAAGTCACCCAATATAATGGTGTTTGGAGAGACCTTCATATTTTCCAGTATTCTCAGGAAGGCCGAGTGGGGTTCCTGGGTTTGGGAGGGTGGTCTGTAGCAGGCTATAAACTGGAAGGCAGTTTTACCCACTGTTAGTTGCACATAGATAGTCTCTGATGCTTCGCGCTGTGCCACCAACCTGGAGGTGTGGGTATCTTTGACGAATATTGATACTCCCCCTCCGTTTGTGGTTCGGTCCAAGTTTTGGGGCCGAAAAGCATGGTATGAGGTATAACCTGGTAGTGCTGGGGGGCTCTCGGGAGCCTTGAACCAGGTTTCTGTTACTGCACAGATATTGATGTTCTCCATGCTAAGGAGAGTTTCGAGTGCGTGCATCTTGAGGTTTAGACGTCTGGCGTTGAGTAGCATTACTCTTAGTTTCTTATCCCTTGTGATACCTATGGAGGTGGGTTTGTCTTTTGAGCCTTGCCTAAAAAAGGCACTATGGGGGAAGCAAGAGCCTTTGCCAATATCCGAAAGCCCAGGGGTGACAGGTGCAAGCCGTCCCTAGCGAAGCATCGTGGCTTGTCAAGCATGTCATCCCAGGCTGACAGGCATTGGATCCCCTTTGAATGACACCAATACTTAAGCCAATTGTTGAAATTGATCATCTTGTCTTCATATTGTGGCATCATTCTTGGTGAGGGTAAGATGCTACTCAAGGTCAGGGTCATACCGGCCTGGGCTACATGCTCAGAGAGATCCTCTATGTCTCTTTTCATGTAGTCCAGGGAGGTACATCTCAGGTCATTCACACCAGCATGGACAATGACTGAGTCATATTTGTATTTGCCTTGGAGTGACCTGAGTTGGACAATGACCGAGTCATATTTGTATTTGCCTTGGAGTGACCTGAGTATGTACTGGAAATATATGAAAGACTTTAACATTTGGTTTTATTGCCTTTTTTGTAAATAACACCCTTAAACTCTCATGGTACAATTGTGAATCCATGATTTATAATGCATGTTTATATTACTTCATGCATACTGTATTGTTTATAAACATTTTTATGGTTTATGTAATACTTTGAGGAGCTTTTCTCCTTGGGCTTCTGCTGAAAAAGGGTGCAAGCTCAGTCAGACATTCCCAGTCAATAAATGCCAAATAAATAAATATGTAAATCAATAATATAATCTCTATTTTTCTAAGAATAAAATCAAATTCAGTAAAAATTCCTTCTTCTTGTACTACTTTGCCTGAACGTATGAAGCAATAAATTATATATCCTCAAAAACATACAGGGATAATGTCCTCAGATACTAAAAGAAATATTTTGAAAATGTTTTCATTGACATCTCTGATATTATTATTACTTGCTTCTATCTTTTTGTTTCCTTCTGCCTGCAAACCATCAAGTCATTCATTCAACTGTGGGGAAAGATCTGCTTCCAAAAGGTCAACAACCTGGCAACTCAACCATCAGGGCTTTTTTATTATATAAGAATAACAGCTCTCTATCAGCAGCTGGCATGCACACTAGCAGATGTGAGGACCTGTAATACCTCACTATGGGCATGCTCTGGCCTATATATTGCCCATGAAGCTTACCAGATGAATATAGCTTGGTAGAGCCAACAGGATATACCTATTTATCCACTGTATGCTGTGCACATTTCTCTATGTTAGTGCATGTAGTGCTGTGAGTTAAACAGCCTCCCCCCTTCCCTCTCCCAAGGATGCATGACCTGGTACTGGCCATTCACTCTTATTGACCTATGTGCAGCTCATTCAGCAGTCAAGGCACTAATCCCCCTATACACAGAGCTGGATTCTTGTATGACATTCTTGATTTCTTTGTTCATAAAATGCCCCTGTAAGGCAGAAATATGCATGAAATTTCAACAAAAAATAAATAAAATAAAACCATTGGTGAAATAATAAAACTATAACATATATACCTTTTATTTGTAAATATCTTAAGCTGTATCTTTGAATGCTATGTTCTTATTAGTACTTCTGCATTTACTACGTAATCTACTACTTTGATCATATGCATTGTTTGTATACAACATTTATCTTGTATATGTTTTATGGAGCTTTTCTCCGCAGGACTCCATTGAAAACGGGTTCTTCTTGGCCCAGTCGACTATCCTGGTAAACCAACTGCAGATAAATAAATAAAATAACATTAAAAGGAGGAAACACTTTTAAAAAATAATGCTAGTTATAAGAACATGACTCAACAAAATAAAGCATAAACACGCCTTAACAAACGTTATCAGCAAAATGAAATTACAAAATCAGTTTCATATGAAAGGTTTAAAACAGTAAAGAGATAGTCATTAATTAGTGGAAAATTAAAAGTGAAATTTGTGAAGCTAATGCGTGGTAAATAAAAAAAAAAAGCCAGATTTCTCATCTATGCGTGCATGTGTATTTATATATCTGTATGGTTAGATCAGTATTCCTCAGATGTCACTTCATCATCTCACCACTTGTCATTGCTAATCTGATGGTTCAAATCTTCAAGACTGGCAATTTAACCAAAGAAAAAAGTTGAAGACTGCTCGAGATACAGAGAGTCAATTCTCTTTCATTTACAATGTAAAAATTATGCCACAGATAAAGTCTAAAGCTCTTCCAAAATGAGTTCTGACAAAATAATGGCTGCTCTGCAATACAGAATTAAGGAAAACCTAAACAGATTCATATTCACGGTATTTCAATGTTACTATATGAATATTTTTCTGATAATAGGTGGTACAGTGGTGCAGCAGTCAGTGTTGTTTCCGCACAGTGAGAGGTTCTCCGGTTTGGTTCTTGGAAGGGGTGCCTTCTGTGTTGAGTTTACATGTACATAGACACACACACACACACACACACACACACACACACACACACACACACACACACATACATATAGGTTCCTCAATGACGTTTTTATATTCTAAAGCTGTTTTGTCACCACCATTTAATTGACAGATGAGCTGATCAAAGGTGCCAATTGAAAACAGCTGTAATACCAGTGATGGGATTTATGCCATCTTCCCACTATTGTATGATCTTTGAGTTGATATATAGAAGTAGAAAATAACATGTCCTCCATGCACTTTCCAAAGCTAAGAATAGATAGGACCCAAGAAGTTTGTTTAGGGTGTCTAACTCTATAAAGAGGCCAATATCTTGTGGATTCCCTCAGTGCTCACTGCTGGGAATACTCTTTCTGGCATATATTTCTCTGAGGGCAAGGCCAATGTCAAGAGCCTCTGTCAGTCCAAATCTGCAGATGATAGCAAACTGGGTGCAGTCATAGAATCCCGTAAATAAAAACATCAGTGTAATATTGAGGAATGACTGGTTCTTCATTCAGAGAATCTTATCAACACTTCACATCTGGATATATACTTTCCACATGGTCTATTTATTTTATAAAGGGAAAAAGAGTATAAAGAAAACTGGGGATTATGTTGGAAAGATAAAAAAATAGTAGGACAATTGTAGGATATCCAACAAAAGGAGTATAGAAAGTATCTAATTAGGCAATAAGTTACAAATATTGCTATGGTTATATACAATGTTCTGTTATAGAAACAGAAATAAATAAATAGGAAAACAGTCAAGTGTGTGCTTCTGGTATGTTCTACAGAATATAGGCACTAAATGTACCTCAGAAGCCAACACGAATGATGTAAATATAACTGTAACCCTTACTTACTTTTCTCCTGAAAGTACTCCATAGAGAGGGTGAAGTAGAAAATTATATAGAAAGGCCAGTGCATTCCCTTCAGGAACTGGTATCAGAAGTTGGCATCATGGTAAGGAGGACCATTCTCCTAGAAGGTCAGTTAACCAAATTATTGTTGCAAAGAGAAGCCTAGCAGTCCTTCCAAAGACCAAAGGAGAAAAAACACCCTTGATATGGTCCTCACAGATATGAAAAAACATTGCATCCCCATAGTGTAATGCCCTCACTGAACAGGTCAAGCCATAAAGCTGTTTCCTCTGAAATAAAAACAAAATCTGGGACCCCAACAACCCTGATACTTTTGTGGATTATTCTAAGTCAAATGTCCTATTTTTAAATGACATGCTAGTGAAGTCCTGCACCTACCCAAATCTTATAAACACAGCTGCCTATGCAGAATTGTCCACTGAAACCCTGTACAGTTGTGGTAATAGCAGCATCAAGGCAGCTGCACCTACTCAGAAAAAGCAAAAGAGAAGCTCAAAAAACAAGCCATACTGGTAGAATCCCAGTATCAATAGTCTTTATAACAAAAGACAGAAAGAAAGACAGTCATGGTGCAATCTCTAGTAAGGTACAAACTTTCTCAGGCATCTAAAAAAGCAACACAGGGAATTAATATAGTCTACCAATGCTAAATTTGACATAAAAATAGAATCCCTGACCAGGGACAATAACAGGGTATTCTTTGGCTATGTCTCCAACCCAAAAGCCACTGCAATGTGACAAACTAAGTGTAAATCATGCCAGTTGTACTGAGTCAGGAGATATTTCAAATCTACTGGCCAACAAATTTAGCACCAGTTTTATACACTTTTCCACCAGACATCTTTTGGAAGATACCTTCAGCCATATCTCCTCCAACTATCACTAGATAACATGCTCTCCATGCACTCTCCAAGGCTGAGAATGGGCCTTGATAATATCCCAGGATGTTTACTTAACAGCTTGATGACAGATCTACCATAACCACTAGAGTCACTATTTAACTATTTACTCCAGACAATCTTTATGCCAAATGAATAGTGGATGGCAAATAAAATCCCTAAGTACAAGGATGGGCCATCTACAGACCTGGGTACCTGCAGACCCATAAGTCAGATAGTCTCATATGCAAGGCCATGAAAATTATCATCACGGAAATAATACATAATGAGCTAGGAAACTTTCAGTCAATGAATTCAACCTGGTGGTCTTCTTTGAGAAGGTTTAAAAAGCAAAGGACAAAGGAAAACAGTGCATACTGCCTATCTTGACCTGGCCAAAGCTTTTGACATAATACCCCACTCAGGCATTTTTGACAAGCTCTTGAATTTAGGTATAAAAGCTACGTCACCTGCTGGATAGCCAGCTGTCTCACAGATAGGACCCAAGAAGTTAGGATAGGGTGTTTACCGCTATAAAAAGGCCAGTATCTTGTGGATTCTCTCAGTGATCACTGGTGAGAATACTCCTTTGTGGTATCTATTTCTCAGATGTCAAGGCCAATGCCATGAGCCACAGGCTGATCAAGTCTGCAGATGATTGCAAACTGGGTTCAGTCACACAATACCTCAATGACATAAATATCCTGTGTGACACTGTCAGCCCAGCTAGCTGGAATTTTGTTAATAAGTCTATGTCGTTTGTGAATATTAACTTGATTCATATGCTTGTCTTACAAATGTAAGAGAACTACATTTTAAAAGTAAGTATGGGTTACAGTTATATTTACATAATTAATATCAGTATTAAACTACAGGTGTAGAAGTGTGTGTTGAACAAGGTTTGTACAGTACTGAGCTTTAAGGATGTGTCCACAGTGTGCCCTACTGGAAAAGAACAGAAATGTATATAAACTATATACCTGTGCAAATGTATGTTTTAATAGTAGAAGCTGGAACATACGGAGTTACCTTTCAAAACTTCAAGAAAATAAGTTGAAATTAAAATGTTTTACGATTATGTTATCTCTCAGTTTCAGCTCAATAGCAGACACAGTGTCTAGAGCTACAAGTTTTTGTATTGTATTGAAACAGAAATAATTAATAGGTTTCAAATGTAAAAGAGTTTTATTGTTTTATGACTTCCAAGTTCTGCAAACTTCTGAGAGATATGTATGTCTCACACAGAGATGTTAAAATTCTGTTAGTTTCTGTTTTAGCTTGGGAGCTAAAGTCAGGTGGCAAAAAGTGATGTCATCCAGGCTAACCCAACAGTAATGTCTGATATTAATTTAAGAACCCTGTCAGAGAGAGAGTGGACATTTTCTAGAAACATCCACTCAGCACTTCTGCCTGTGTGTTGTCTGTAAGTAAGACTTAGGCATTTAGATACAGACAAGAATATAGTAAAGATTAGTTTAGATGTTTTCTGTATTTATTTGAGACTGTCCTGCAATGTTGTTTGAAGATATTTACTGTGATTTTGAACTCTGAAGTAACTGCGTTTGTTTTCTGAGTATTGTCTTGTTCTTTTATTACTTATTATTAAATATATTTAAATTCATCTTTGTGGCTGATATTTGTGAAACATATTTAAGCTCTTAGAGTACTTGCATATGTATTTGGTGACACTGTACAGGCCACCCCTAAACAGGCTTGCAAGTCTTGGTCAAAGCTACCATTTTGATTTATAGTAACATTACACAGTAGGATTGGACACCCTTTGCAAGGGCCTTATAGTAGCTGATAAGTAAGGGTGGCTGGTGGCAGCTGGTACTACCTTATAGTCTGGGCAGAAGGGGGCATAGCTAATAAATCTGTGCCAGACTTTCCCAGGTGTGTGTGTGTGTGTGTGTGTGTGTGTGTGTGTGTGTGTGGGTGTGTGTGTGTGTTTGTATATCAATCAAATCTCAAAGTGTGTGTATGTCAGCTACTTGGGCAGGGTCACAAAGCACTGTTTGGACAGACAGGGTGCTGGAGGTCTTAGCTTGGCCACTCGGCTGAGATGTCAACCCTATAGCTGTGCTAGTGGGGAGTTTTATTGGGGATCTGGAGAAAAAGGGAGAAACCAGCCCCGGAATAACTGTGATCTCTTTGTGCTTTTAAGGGAAAGTGTGTGTGTGTGTGTGTGTGTGTGTGTGTGTGTGTGTGTGTGTGTGTGTGTGTGTGTGTGTGTGTGTGTGGTGAAGACTGAAGCTCCTTGATTACTGGGCCAGTGCAGGAGCGTCACACCCTAGATAACTGGTGCTATTGCCATGGTCTAAAACTCAGTACCAGACTATGCATAACAGTACCCTTTCAGAAGATGACTACCCCTGGAAACTAGTATACTGGTAATAGACCCTGTGATTAGACCCAATAGTCAGGGATCTGGGAACATATGTTGGTAGCAATCTGGCCTCTTACTATCATGTTTGTATGGTGGTAAGGAAATCTTTCTATGTTTCACAGTCTATAAACAAGGGTGTGGCATATATGTCCAAGGATGTCATTGTTCCACTGAACTTGGCCCTCATCAGGCAAATCATTGAGTATAATGCCCCCTTGGGTATATACATGACCAGGAATATGTAATACCAGAGGTTGCTCAAAAAAGACTACAGGGCATAATCAACATGTCCTATATGGAATGCCTCAAAGCTCTCTCCCTGTCCCTTAATCAGTATCCTGCAGGCTGCTTTGATATTTTGTATACCTGGATTACAAAGCAACACACTGAGGACATATTGCACGTCTGCAAAACAAATAGCATTGCAATTATCCTATTTAGGGAATTAAACCTTGCCTGCAACATAAATAGGACATTCAGTAGGGATATGTGTGTGTCTCAGAGCCTTCCCTTTCCCTGGAGCAAGCTTTTTATCCATCTCGAGCAGGGCACTTCCCTAACCCAATTCAAGCCAAACTTGGACCAGTGGATTCAAAAATGTAACCCCTGGACTGGTACCTATGTCTCTGATAGATAAAGGTAGCCTGTAAGTGCTTGACTACCCATTAAAACAAACCTAACATAACAAACATTTGGGAAGTAATCATCATCATCATCATCATCAACACCCATCTTTTTTCCCATTTTTTTGCATGAGATTTGGATGTTGTGTCAACTCTTGCCATTTCTATTGATTCAATGTCACTCCTCTACCTTGTTTGAGAGTCATGCCTGATTGTCATAGATCTTCTCTCACACAATCCATCCATCTCTTGGCTAGATGCCTTCTTTTGCTCTGTCCTTCTTCCTGTCTGTACCAAATCTTCTTCACCAGATTGTCTTCTATTTTCCTGGATATGTGCCCAAACCACCGTAATCTGTACTGTTTGACCTTCTCTGTGATGGGAGATATTTGGAATTCTACTCTGATGTCCTCATTTCTTCATCTGTCTCACAGTGTGCATCCTATCACCCATCTTGGACACTTCATGTCCATCACCTCTACCTTCTTTAACTGCTCTGCTTTTACTGTCCAGGTTTCTGTACCACACAGTCATACTGGTTACACCATTGTATTGCACAACTTACTTTCACCTTCTTTGGCATTCTTCTGTCAGACACTATCCCTGACATTCTGTGCCAGTTGACTGCAGCCCTTCTGATTTTAGCTTTTACTTCCTTATTCAGATTTATCTCTCTTCAACAATCCTTCCCAGATACCTGAAGCTTCTAACCTGTTCCAGTTTTTCCTTCTGTATCAATTTTCAGCTCCATTTGATTACCCCCAATTTGCTGCAATTACATCTGTCTTATCTGTAGTAATTTTCAATCCATTTTCCTTCAGTTTTGTATTCCATTACATATAATTTGCTGCCGTTCTTGTTCCAAGTCTGGCTTAATACCACATCATCTGCATACAGCAGCTTTTTTTGATCTGCACCAACTGACTTGTTTGTCAATGTAGTCCATCACCAGTATAAATAGCAGTGGACTCAGATCTGAATCCTGATGAACACCCACTCCCACACATTGACCCCTCTGTGAGTCTGAACACTGTATGCACTTATGTCATTCGGCCCTTCTACAAAGCCTGCACTAATTTTACCAGTGTTTCTAGGACTTTAAACCATCAGAGGATGGCCTAAATCAGCTTTCTTGCAACCTTGTCATATGCTTTCGATAAGTCTCGGGATCCCCAGTTAGAGTCTTTCCTCATATCTAGTTTTCTCTCAACTATCTGCCTCACTCCGAGCATTGAGTCGGTTGTGCTGCATCCCAGTCTCAGTCGAAACTTGTTGTCTCCCTTCTTACTTTTTAGTCTGTGTATCTGTTTATCAGTCACCCTCTCCTGAACTTTCATGCAGTGCTACATGTGTTTGATACCTCTGTACTACCTGCTGTTGTTAATGTTATCTTTGTTCTTGTACACTGGTAGTAGAATGCTTATTCCGCTATATGACTTTCTCTTCAAACTACTATGAGTATCCTTTGGAGCCATTTCTCCCCTAACTCACCCAACATCTTGATCATATCTGCCATTCCCTTATCTGATTCTTCTGCTTTCCATGACTTCATCTTCCTTAGTTCTGTTTATACTTCTAGAATTGGTTTGCCTTCTTCTATCATTGTTATGTTGTGTCTGGGGCAGTACAACTTTTTGCCTTTGATGTCTTGTGGGCTGGTGAGCTGATTTGTTGCTGTCATCCCTTAAGACATATGTCTGACAATTATCTTCTTTATCTTTTTGTCTTTGCCTTGAATCTTGATATAATTTCTTTGTGTCATCTACTGAGTCACTTTTTAGAAGCTGGTAGAGTGCCTCTGATGTCTTGTTCTTTGCTATTGAGACTACTGCCTTAGTCTCTTTGTTAGCCAGGCAGTATTCCTTCTTAGACAGGTTTGCCTTTCACTTTTTGCTGCCATCCTTCTTTCTTTTAATGACATCCAAGACTTCTGCATTCCAAGAACAGCTTTCCTTATGTACATTATTTCCATACCTGTCTCAGCTACATATCTGTTCCATAGTCCTCACATGTGTTTTGAGGCACTGCCATTCTTCTCCAACTTCACTTACTTTCTCTGTAATGAGAAACTAGAGCCTTCAGCATTTACTTGAACTCTTGTGGTTTCCCTCCAGTCAACTTCCAGGTCTTTAGACTAGTCACTGTTGATCTTAGAGCTTCCTCTTACCACTGCTTGAAGATGAATGAGGCAACCAGATGTTTATGCTCTGGGTCAACCTTTTCACTGGGTTTGACTTTGCAATTGCTGTTTCTACCTCAGTGATTTCCTTACTGGGAAGATGTCTACCTGATTTGCATGTTAGCCTCTCTTATATGTGATCTTGTGATAGTCTGTCTTGCTGAACCATGTGTTTGCCAGTATCAAGCCATTTAACCAACAGACAGACAGACACAGAGATATCTACAATGACCTCTCCTTCTTTATTCCTATTGCCTCAACCATGAGAACCATGGCAGTCCAAATATCTTACTCTGTCTGTCGCATTGCTTGCATTAAGTTATGTTATTATCAACACCAATTGATTCTGTCCAACTTTATCCACTAAGTTCTGCAGCTGCTGCCTGAATACACTCTTTTCTTCACTATCATACCCTGCTAAGGGGCATAGGCTGGAATTATACTGCCCTGTCCTTATACTGGATTCTGATTGTCATGAGCCTATAATTAATTGTCCCTTACTGTCTTCTGAAGTTGAAGCAGAGAAGCTGGATGTTAGGGGTGTGGGAGTGGAGACTATGGCTGCACCAAAGGCAAACTGTATGTGTGAATGGTTTTGCCATTGTTTTACATTATAGCAAAAATGTCAACAGATCAACAATAGATAAAGAAACTGCATTGCCTGAGTATAATGACTTAACATGAATGATGCTTTTATGTTCATGGATAATTTATACACCTGCAAAGCTTGGTATTGTGTTAAGCAATGGCAGTGCACTAGAGAAGTATTGCATTCTTTGGTATACAGTCAAAAATATGTATAGAGTTTCTGCCTAAGTACAGAGTGGGATGAAAGTTTGCTCAGTGCTTCAAAAAGTGAGAGGGGTGCCATTCATTTGAAAAACACTTATGCAATCTATACATATCTATTAAAGGGTACCCTCATATATTTTTAATTCATGGAAGGTGGGAAATGGAAGGAGTGAAAGGTGTAATGAAATGGAGGTCAATATGATTAATTCTCTGTGGAGCTACCAAATGGTGGAAGACATTTTGAGAAGTATGCAAAGGAGTGGGAAGCTACATTTAAAAGGAAAAGTGCCCAGAGGTTGAAGATTTATTATACTGAGAATAGGTGGTAAGAAGAATTACTAAACTTGTGGAAACACTCAACAGATTATGTTACAAAGCCAGGAAGGAAGTGTTATAGATGGTGTCTGGAAGAGGAAATAATGTGGCAAGGTGGGCTATTCAAAACAAATAATTAAAAAATAGACAAGGATAATTACCTCCCAGGTTGGGAATATACAGTAAACCTGCAAAAAAATATTTTCTATGGGGAATAAGAGATTAAGGTAGATGTTTCTGCAGAATAGCACATTTTGGGGAAGAGGAAGGGCGATACTCATCTGTGTCCATTTATTGTGTATTTATAATGATTAGAATTATGAAAGAATTAGAATTGTAGAAGATTTTTTTTTGTTTTTATGAGGTATTTATTTTACAGGTGTGTTTTGCTCTGAATTAAATTCAGTTTTACAGTACTGTTAAACATATTCCAATGAAAATAATACATATCACATATACACATATATCCGAAGTATGCCTCTATGAAATGTGAACTAAGAAAAAAGAAATATTTACTGTAAGACCATTAGTCTTTCTTTCCCCAAATATAAACCTTGAGGTCATGACCAAGTATCAAATGGTACAGTAAGCAGAAAGTCAATAAGCTAGATGAATTGCTCACTGTGCAATAGTTCCCTTAACAGAAGGTCACTGTACAGGCCGCACATGTATGATATGTGACCTTCTCAAAAGATTGCAGCGTAAACTGTCATGAACTATGACAAGGTATTGTCATTATGGAAAGTGATCAATATAATGAGACCATATTTAATTTATTAAGTGACAATCATAACTAAAAATTACTAAGGAATTTGTAAGACAAAGTTACAAAAATATAGATCTGTGTCTATTAGATTTATTGCATCAGGGTTATATTGACCTGGATTTATTTGAGTTTCTTATGGTAGAAGAACCTCAGTTAGGGTATTTTTTGGTATACCCAAAATACATAAGAATATTGAACAACCTCCATTCAGGCCCAGTGTATCAGCACCCTATAACAAGACCTATAAAATCTCTACATATTTTGATACATTGTTAAATCCTATAGTCCAGAAGAGAAGATTTTTATCTGAAAGAATCTTGGATTTTTTTTAGACACATTAAAAAACTATACTTTTACAGGAGAAGAAAGTCTGATGTGCACCTCAGACAGCACCTCTCTATATACTTCTATAGATCAAGAGGCAGGTGTGGACTTTGTCAGACTATATCTTAGTAAATACTGCCAAGAGTATGGTTTAGATATAAGGATCATTTGTCTAATGACAGAATTAGTGCTGAAAAAATATTTCTTCATGTTCATAGGTTAGTACTAGGCTAACTGCCCTTGTGAGCCATTGTAAGCCTAGCCAGTTATCCCTTGTGAGACTCAAACCCTGCACCTTGTGTTTGTAAGGCAAACACCTTAACCATTAGGCCACCCTCCCAACCCCCACATGTTTAATGTGAATATCTTTCAACAAAAAAGTGGTGTAGCTATGGGGGCTCAAGTACCCCCACTTTTAACAGTTTAGTCCTCTGCTGGTGGGAGGAAGAATATTTAGTCAAGTTGTTGTCATATAAACATGTTGAGTACTATAAAAGATATATTGACGATTTGTTTTTCATTTGGGCTGGTGATATTTATGCACTAGGGAATTTTCTACAAGAAATTAATAACAGTATCCCTTGGCTCAATTTTACTTTGGGAGAAAAGGGCAGTTCTGTGCTTTTTTTTAGATATTCAGGTGGATATGAATGTTGCAGATAAATCTTTTTTTCAAGCAACATTTATAGAAAGGACACTTTTACTAATAATTATCTTCATTTTGGCAGTTTCCACCCCACTCATATGAAGTTTAATGTATTTCAAGGGCAAGTCATCAGGCTTAGTTGACTAGTTAACAATGATGAGAAATTTATGGAGGAAATGAATAAAATCATATAACTTTTTGTGGAAAGAGGTTATCCCCTCCAGAAATTAAAGACTATCTCTAGTGAAGTTAGAAGACAAAGATACATTAAATTTCCTCCTATTATTAAAAATGGGTTCAGTATTAAGAAAGGAGAAACGGACAGCGGTTTTAGATGTTTCTTTCCTGTTCCACTGAGTATTGAGGGTACTGGAATCAAACAAATAATTAATAATAATTGGAAAATCTTATTGGGAAATCAAGAACTTTGTAATATCATTGAAGACAAACCCAAGTTCACCTATAAAAAGACTAGAAATCTAAAAGTTTTTTTTTTAGAAAATGTGTCAAATATTAGGAAGACAAACATCACAGTTAGACCAGGAATGTATACATTTAATAATTGTTTACAATGTAGATATATTTTAACCATGGACAGTTTTTATTTTGAACACAACTGTTTATACATTGCAAAAGACAGATATTCCTGTTGTACTGAAGGAATGGTTTATGCTGCCATTTGTGCCACATGTAAATCATTTTATATAGGGAAGACTATTCAAAAATTAAAAAGCAGAATTAGAGAACATGTACTAGCTATAAAAAAGAAGGACATTAATAATGCTATGCATTCTCTAAGTTGCAGGGAATTAAAAGAATTTCAATTTATGGTAATGGAAAAGGTTAATGACTTAAGATTTGTTGATAAATTCAACAAATATCTTGAATATTTAGAATTAAAATGGCAGATATTTTTAAGGGCTGATGTCACACCAGGCATCAATGAAAAAAGAACATTCTATTAAGTGATTCTTAAAGTTTAAAAATGTCTGCATTTAAAATATTTCGTCGAACACAGACATTTTAATAATTCATGGTTTTTGGTATTCAATATGACTTTGTTTTTTTACCATTTTTTGACTAAATGAAGAAATATTGTAGGATTGTTCATTCTGGAATCTAATTATTAAATTACTTAATTGAGGAGTGTTTGTTTTACAAGATGATTGTATAACTGGTGTGAGTATATAAGTAGGATGTATGGGTAATGGATTTGTTTCTGAAGAAGTTCTGTATTAAACGAACAAAAGCACTTAAACATTTTATTGTGGTCCCAAGTTTATTTCATTTATTTTATTTTGTCATGAGCTATGGTCTGAAATACATATCACTGTTTACTCTTCTGTTTTGTCACTAAAGTAAATGTGTGCTACTTTGAACTTCATGAGAAAAAATGAAATATTCAATAAAAGCAGAAGACACAGTACAGCTTGAGATGTTGGCACTATAGATAAAAAAGTCAGTGTAATATTGATGAATAACTGGCTTTTCATTCTTGTAATCGTATGAACACTATACTTTCTCTGTGGTTTGTTTATTTTATGAAGGGAAAAGAGTATGAACAAATTCAAGGATTGTCTTGGGAATCCAAAAAAGTAGAAGGGTAATTACAGGATGTGCAATAAAAGGACTATAAAAAGTAGCTAGCTAGATGATATACTACAAGCATGCTATGCCTATACATATGTTTCAGTTCTAGTAACAAAAATAATAAAAAAAAAAAAAGGAAGCCAGTTAAGTGTGTGCTCCTGATATGCTGCAAAGAACATGGGCACTAGATGTAATACCAAACCTAACACAAATAATATAAACATAACTGTGAACCATGCCTGCATTTCTCCTGAAAGGATTCCATAGGGGATGAAGAAGTAAGATTTGAAAGAATTGCCAAGCATGCCTTTCAGAAGATAATATTAGAAGCAGGGATTACAGTTAGGAGGACCATTCTCCTAGGAAGTGGTTAACCAAACTATTGATGCATGGAGAAGCTTATCAGTCCTCTCAATGACAAAAGGGATACAAACATCCTTGACCTGGTCTTCACAAATATGAAGGAATGCTGTAACTTCCTACTGTAATGTCATCATATGACAAGTCGGAACATAAAGTTGTCTCCTTAGAAATAAAAATAAGTAAATGAAGCTGGGACTGCAACACACCTTGGGACGTTTATATATTATTATATGTCAAATATGCTGTTAATATGAGACACCCCCCACAAAATTCCAAGCTCACCCAAGGCCTGACAGCACCACTATCTAATGCAGAATTGTTTTCATAAATGCTGTGCAATCATGTTACTAGCTGTACTAAGGCAGCTGTACCTACATAGAAAAATCAAAAGACAAACTCAGAAAACAAGCCACCCTGGTGGAATCCCAGCATCAATAGGCTGTATCACAAATGAAAGAAAAACATGGCAAAATAGGAAGTGAAATGCCTAGCAAGGTAGAATCTCAAATTAAGGAGCTAATAAAATCCTGCAAAGTTAAGTTTAAGGTAAAAATAGTCTTCTAAGCCAAGAACAATCACAAGGCTTTCCTCAGCAATGTGTGCAACCTCAAAGACAATATAGATGAATTTGACAGACTAATTGTAAATTGAGCCACCAATACTGACCCTGGAGATAATGCAAATCTACAGGACAAAACAATTTAGCTCCAGTTCCTCCCCCCCAAGACATCCATCAGGAAATAACTTCACTCATATCTCTCCTCATCTAACTTTCATTGTCAAGCACACTGCATCATTGGGCCCAGATAATATCCCAGGATGCTTCTTTAAAATCATGCATTAAGATGTATGTCACTATTTTAACTATTGCCTCTAGAAAAGGTTGTGACAAGTGAATGGAGGGCTACTACTCTCATCCCTATACACAAGGACAGGCCATCTGCAGATATGGGTAACCACACATACATAGGTCTGAGAAGTCTGATTTAAAGGGCCACAGAATTAATCATTATGTAAATAATAATGACATATAAAACACTTTCAATCATTGTATTCAACTCTGTGGTTTAATCAACGGTAGATCATGCCTGGTCAACCTCGTAGACATTTTAAAGAAGGTTACAGAAACAAGAGACAAGAAAAAAAACAAAGCATACTGCCTACCTTGACCTGGCCAAAACTTTTGGCATAATACACCACATGGGCATTGTAGACAGACTCATGAAATTAGGTATAAACCCCTATGTCACACACTGGACAGATGGCTCACAGATAGGACCCAAGAAGGTAGGGTAAGGTGTCTACCTCCATAAAGGGGCCAGTTTCTAGCATATTCCCTCAGACCTCAGTGCTGGAGTCACTTCTTTTTAGTATCTATTTTTCTGAGATTAAGGGCAATGTCATGAGCCTCAGGATGAAGAAGTTTGTAGATGACTTCAAATTGGGTGCAGTCATAGAATCCTGCTATTATACAAACACCATTTAAGAATGTCAGACATAAACATATAACCAGTGTTTGTGCCATGGTCTAAAACTCACTGCCAAGAAATGCATAATGGTGTCCTTTAGGAAAATGACTACCCTAATAAACAACACCTTTGACAATACAACCTAAGATCAGAGCCAGTGGTCATGGATCTGGGAACACATGTAGAAGGCAATCTGGTATTTTTACCATCATTTGTCTACAGTGGTAAGGAAATCATTCTGTGTTGCACAACCTACAAGAAATGGTATGGCATAAAGATTCAAGGATGTCATTGCTCCACTGAACAGAGCCCTGATCAGTCTAATCATTTTGTTCAACGCCCATTTGGGTATGCACCTGACCAGGCAAATGCAGTAACTGCAGGATCCAGACAGGTTCCTCACAAAAAGAATACAAGCCTTAAACAACATGTCCTACTTGGACTGCCTTAAAACCCTGTCCTTGTGCTATGTATCCTGCAGGCTGCTGAGAGGTCATCTATGCCTGGCCTACAAGGCATGCTACTGTAAAGGCATATTCCACACCTGAAAAATGCATAGCACTGGAATTACATATTCTAGGGAACCAAATCTTGCCTGCAGCATAAAAAGAACATGCTAGAGGGAGAGGTATGTGCACCAGAGACTAACTCTTCTCTGAAACAAGCTTTTCATCAATGCCAAGTAGGGCTCTAATTTATCCCACTTCAAGCTTAACTTGGACCAATGGAATGGGAATCATAAATGTACTCCTGGTCTGGCACCTCAGTTTCTAATATATATAGAGGGCCCCTATAAATGCTTGACCACCCATGGTCAAGTCTTTATATACTGCATTAAAAAAATCAGCTTGACAACTTGCTAGATACATTTGGGAAACAATCACCACCATCACCATCATCAATACCATCATCCTCAACCCATTTTTTCCCATTTTTCTACATTGGGTCTGGTGTTGTGTCAACTGTTGCCATCTCTCTTGAATCAGTGTGCCACTCCCATAGTACCTCTTTAATGGTTTTGTCTGGCTGTCACAGGTCTTCTCTCACACAATCAAACCAACTCTTTTCTGGACACCCTCTTTTCCTCTTGCCCCTTTCCTGTCTGCACCAAATCCTCTTCACCAGATTGTCTTCCACTTTCCTGCACATGTACTTCAACCATTGTAATCTTTTCTGTTTGATATTCTCTGCATTTGGAAATATTTGCGCTTCTACTCTGATATTGTCATTTCTTCATCTGTCCCACAGTTTGCATCCTACCACTCATTTCAGGCACTTCATTTTAATCACCTATAGCTTCTATTCAGTAGTATTGGTCGCACCACTGTATTGTACACCTTACATCTGAGCTTCTTTGGCATTGTTCTTTCGCATACTACCACTGACTCTTTGTGTTAGTTAGCTGCAGCCCCTCTGATTCTAGCTTTGAATTCCTCATTCAGACTTTCCTTCGCCTCGACCACCCCTCCAAGGTATTCGAAGCTGCTAACCTGTTCCACTATTTCCCTTCCTATCTCAATTTTCATCTTCTTTTGATTTCTCCAATTTGCTGCTATTACATCTGTCCTATCTGTATTCAGTTTTATTTAATTTATCTTCAGTTTTGCATTCCATTACACTATCATTTGCTGAAGTTTTTGTTCAGTGTCTGCCTGTAATGTCACATCATCTGCATACAGCAACTTTGTTGCTCTGTCCCCTTTGACTTATTTGCTAATGTAAACCATCATCAGTAGGACCAGCAGTGAAATCAAAGCTGAACCCAGATGCACACCCACTCCCACTGGGAACCCCTCTGTGACTCTGAACACTGTTCATACTTCTGTCATTTTGTCCTTGTATGTAGCCTTCCCTAATTCTATCAGTGTTTCTATGACTTTGAACCATTGAAGGACTGTCTGTATCATCTTTGTTTCTGGGACCTTGTCATATGCTTTCACCAAGTCTAGGATTGTCCATTTGAACTCTTTCATCATCTCCAGTTTCTCGTCAACTATCTGTTGCACTGCAAACACTGAGTCAGTTATTCTGCTTTCTGATCTGAATCTGCACTGCTCATCTCCCATCTTACTTTCTAGTACTCTGCATATTCAATTATCAGTCACTTTCGCCAGAACTTTCATGACATTTGATTCCTCTATCCTGCCAGAGTTGTGGATGTTCCCTTGTTCTTGTACACTGGTACTAGAATGCTAATTCTCCAGCCATCTGGGATATTCCATTCTTTCCATACTGCTATGTGTACTCCAGAGCCATTTCTCTGTTAACTTACCCAACATATTTATCATATCAACAATGACCTCATCTGATCCTGCTTCTTTCCATGACTTCATTTTACTTAGTGTTATTTGTATTTCTCCCAGGATTGGCTACTCCTCTTTTTCTTTATCATAATGTGTGTACGGGGCAGTACAGCTTCTGTCTCTGAAGTCCTTTGGACTGGATAGCTGGTTGTTACTTGCATCCCTGCGTGAATGGGGTCTGATGACTACTTTCTTTATCTTTTTGTCTTGATACTTGATAGAATTCCTTTGTCCCATCTACTGAGTCACCTCCCAGAACCTGCTAGAGTGCCTCTGATACCTTTATTTTTACTGTTTCTACTGCTCTCTTAACCTCTTTGTTAGTCAGCCAATATTAATTTTGAGACTGTTCTGTATTTTCTGTCCCTCCATCTTTGTTGCACTCATTCTTTCTTTTGCTGACTTTCTGGACTTCTACATGCCACAAACAACTTTCCTTTTGCAGATCATTTCCATATCTGCCTTGATTATATGTCTGTTCTGTAGTCCTCACACATGCCGTTTTGAGGCACTACCATTCCTAGCTGTTTTGAGGCACTGCCATTCCTATTCAAGTCCACTTATTTCCTCTTCTGCTGAGGTGCTAGAGCTTTGAATATTTCCTTTAGCTCTTGTGCTATTTATCCAGTCAATTTTCAGGTCTTCAGAATAGTTTCTGTTGATCTTAGAGTCTATTCTGACCACTGCTTGCAGCTGTTTGTGACGAGCAGACTTTTATGCTTTGGCCTGACTGTTTCACTGGATGTGACTTTTCAATTGTTGACTCTACCCCAGTGGCTTTTCCTTACTGGGAAGAAGCCTACTGGAGTAGCATGTTGGCCACTCTTGTATGTGATCTTGTGGCTGTTTCTCTTGATGACCCATGTACAGGCCACTATCAAGACATTTGCCAAACAGAAGTCCAGAATGGCCTCTCAATCTTTATTCCTATTGCCTCATCCATGTGGACCTAGGCAATCTATATATCTTTTTCTGTCTGCCTCAATATCTGTATTCAGGTCTCTCACTGCCAAACCATCTCATGTTGTTCTGCTTTGTCTAATAGGTCCTGCAGCTGCTGCCTGAATACAGTCTTTTCCTCAACTAGCATAACCATTCTGTGAGGCACATTCAGAGATTGTTAATATTGCCCTATCCTTACACTGGAGTCTAAGTGCCATGAGTACATCATTAATTCTGAAGACTCTTCTCACTATCTTCTGAAGCCTTTCCTATAGCAATAACCCATGCCTGGTTGTGGGTAATGCTGGATTTACCCACGGTTGGCGTGGTTTGGTCCCGAGGGCGAAGCCCGAGGGACCAAACAAAGCCAACCGTGGGTAAATACAGCATTGCCCACACCCAGAAGTGGGTTATTGCTATTATACCATGACATTATTTAAGAAAAGAAACTATTACTTTTCTTAAATAATGGCATAGTATAATGCCTGTTTGCTGCCCTTCCGCAGATGTCTGGCATCCACGGCAGTTCTGATGTACTGCGCGCCTCCGCAGTACATCAGAGCTGTGGGCAAAAGCAACGGAGAAAGCAAGATCTCCGTTGCTTTTTACTGTTCGCTATGTTAAATGGGTTTAACATAGCGAGACAGCTTTAAAATAAGCAACGGAGATGTCCGTTGCTTATTTTAAAACTGTCTCGCTATGTTAAACCCATTTAACATAGCGAAACAGTAAAAAAAAAGCAACGGAGATCTTGCTTTCTCCGTTGCTTGTTTTTTTAAAACCTGTCTCGCTATGTTAAATGGGTTTAGCATAGCGAGACAGCTTTAAAATAAGCAACAGAGATCTCCGTTGCTTATTTTAAAGCTGTCTCGCTATGTTAAACCCATTTAACATAGCGAGACAGTGTTTTAAAAATAGAGTTATACTAACGGAAAAAAGTCCGGGCGACCGGACCTTTTTCCATTAGTATAACTCGATTTACAATGTGCACGCTGGCCAATCAGCGTGCACGTTTTGGAATATTAATGGGGGGGGTCATGGTATAATTTACAATAATTCCCACACCATTTCTAGATTGCAGATCCCAGACCAAGTGGCTTTGCTGTACTGCCCTTTCATCTAGTCTCCTGGGTACAGAGGATGTCCAGACTCCTCCTCACCATTATGCCATCCAGTTTTAAGCTAAACTCTGTCAGTGAACCTTTACTAAGTACAACAATCCTGCATTCGTGTTTGATGGATTAATTGGTTTTGGTCCAGCTTTCGCTCAACAGAACCATCCCAGGCAAGTGGGTGAATACACACCATCTGGCAAGTAGATTATTTAGCTGGAACTTCTAGACCTATTGGTGGGCACACACTGGCAAGTAAGGGCACATAGACCCCTACCACCTTTAGCATGGGTTCTTGGCCTAGGTTGGAATAGGCATAGTCATCAATCCACTTATCACCACCAAATACCCATGCCCATTGGATGATAACAGTCAAAGGGACACAATTACCTAGAGCCAATTTTTACACCATTCAGTGGCTAGCCCTGACATAGTACACAGTCAGAAATCCACGATGTCCTATGCTGAGGATACTGCACTCAACATTTGTTGCCCAAAGCAGCTGGTATATACAGCTCTTCCCACAAGGGTTTTTAGCTTAGTAATCATTTGTGAATCAATAATGAGCATGCAGGAACCAGTAACTATGCTTGTGCTGTGAATTGTGGGATTGTTTGTCACTCCTCTGAAGAAAAAAAAATAGATTATGTTAAGGTGGCTCCATAAAAAGATTGAATAGATTGAATCTTATATAAAAGATGCACATGTCTAAATATATTCTAAGGCATTGTTTGTATGATGCTTTACTCCATATGTGCTGTACATTTAGTCAAGTGCATCATTTTGACAAATTTTGTTAGAGTTAAAAAAAGGAATAGTAAATCCTATTGAGTAGAGTTGAAAGAAGATGTTATTCTGCATTACCTAGTAGTGCATTTATTTACAGGGAATGTCTACAACAGGAGTATGCATGGTGAGCTTTCACCATAAGTAGACAAATGCGAATACCTAGAGCCTCATCTACATGAAAGACAACCTGCAGAAAATACATTTTTATTTATTTTATTTTATTTTACATTTGTTAACTGGGATGGTCCGACTGGACACAGGCCCATTTTCAGCGGAGGCCCGAGGAGAAAAGCTCCACAGTAAGTAAAAGTTCACACAATAAGTTAAAATACAGTATATAGAGAATTTTCAAACAATGTGTTAAAATACAATATACAGCAGAAGACATAACATGACTTATATGCAGGAAAAATAGTTACACATGGTTAATAACAGAATAAATATACAAATTTGATCAGCATTAGGAAAAGACATATATAGACTGAAATATATATTACAGTAGATATATTAGGAAGTGAGGTATATAAGTGGAATAATTTGAGGATTTATGTAATACATGGGCATAACCACTTATTATTTAAGTGTGTTTTAAGTGAGTTTTTAAAGTGAGAAGATGTAGGGGCAGAAATCAGAGCAGGAGAGAGATTATTCCAGGTTCTAGCTATGGAGTGGGAGATCAGTGCTTTTCCTGCAGTATTGTTAGCCCTAGAGATACAGAGCAGGGGAGAAAAAATAACTGTCTGAAAACACTGCTTTCAATGTTTTTACAGAACATCAAGTTCCCTTGCAATGTCTGATGTGGTGACTGTGCTCCACACATTACTAAAAAGAAAAAAAAAAAAAAAACAAGTTTAAGCAGAAGAACAATGTTCCATATTCAGTCTTCTGCATTGCCAATCTTTTTTGGAATCTTAGGACTCAGTTCTGAGATTTCAATCTGTAATCTGGAAATTATTTTCTATGACAAAGAATTTATGGGATGAAAAATACAGGCTCACCAACAAAAAATAGAAAATACATAATAAATATATAAAAAGACTATAAGAAAGGCAAGCAAAATCCAAAAGACCAATTTGCAAGACACATGTACAGAATGAGAATAGGCAGAAAACTGAGCTAGGAATACAGGAAAAGAGCTTCAGGAGGAAAACTTGAGAGTTATAGGAATAAACAAAATAACTGCTGGTGTGAAATGTACAGAATTCCTTCTGAACTTGATTAATACCCAAACTCCAACAGACTGGCAACCCAGCTTATTTATTCAAAAGTCTAAACTGAAATACTCTTGATATACAATGCATAGCACAATCTCATTTATGCAACATTAATCAAAATAACTAGAAAAGAAAACAGACACTGTGCTTACACTATCAACGGTTAACAAAGGCCAGAGGTAATAACATAAAAAAAAATCAAGAAATGCCATCAGTTCAAACATACGGTTAACCAAATAGCATTCGTGAATAAATTTGCCTAGTTATATACATATGTTCAATTTTAGTAGTAAATTATGACCAAACAGCTTCCCCAGTTTTGCTTATTGTAATACATTCCTTCTGTCAGCTTTATACTTCCACAAAGCAATGAAATTCATCAAGAGGTTCTACCAATTTTCTGACTGGAAGGTGGCATTTCTCTTTCCTTTTCTTTGTTATGGCTTTCTTAGGTACATGCGTTATTGTATATAATAAAGAATTACAGTTAATGTCTAGGGGCAGAGACTGCCTTAGTGAGATAAGCAGCAATGTTGTCATCAGTGAGCTCGCATCATCCCGTATCTTATGATTCTTTGAACATATCTAATCTGAGGCATTTATAAAAGATATGAGGTCAGTCCCCTCGGATAGTTTATACATCTCTAGCAATGGATATCTACTTCAGGGTACATTTGCTTAAGACTTGACCGAGTTTAAAATTTTTTAAACAAACACAATAAAAAAAAAAACATTTATGCAGCTTAACAGCATATCTTGAGGGCAAGAATAGAACAAACCAGCGCTGAGGTAAACGTTTACAACCTACGTTATGCTTCCATCTAATTCCATATTTAATAACATTTGCAATATGTACGACTAAAATATTGCTTTATCAGTAAGACCCTATAATAATGCCTTCTCCCCTTGTATGTCTGTCATCCAGTTCACCACTGTTGGTCTTTCCTTTAAGTTGTTTATACCAAAGCTGGTACTTCTGAGTCCCTGAACTGGTGGCAGGGGGGTAGTGCAGGAAGTCAGCACTTCTTTCAGGAGATTCAGCAGAAGTGAAGGCAGGCCTTGAAGAAAGGAAATTAAGGTGGAGAGGAGACATACTCTCAAAAGAACAAAGTAAAATCAGCAATAAATGTGCTGAAAAGGGGCAAAGCTACTGGCTTGAATAGACTCCATATCAAATTCTAAGAGGCATTGTGGGGGCAGAGATAGAGAAGAAGTTAACAAGATAAGAACGGAAGAAGAATCACTGCTGAAGACATTACATGAAGTAAGAATGGTCTTAATTACTATAGAAAATGGGTCATGAGTCATTAGGTCAGTATCAGTGGTGAGCAATGACAGCAAGTTTCTGCTCAAAATATTTATCTGATGTTTGAAGGTGCTTCTTCCTAAACACATACTAAAACAGTAAGAAAGGAAAGATTCATCAAACTGTTTGTGGGATGTATTGCACTTCAATGAGAGGCAGGAAAAGCAGGGAAACAGAAGGCAGCAATCAAGTTATTTGGTGGTAAGAAGACTTTTGATTCACTAAACAGGACATTTATGCTAGAAACAATGATGGAATGATTGGTGGGAAAGACCTTTAGACATTGGTTTAAAGCCATGTAAAATGTAAGAAGGGCAATAAAAATAGCAAATGGAGATTGTACCAACAAGATCAGTATCCAAAGGAGAACCAGGCAGGGATACCTACTTTCAACAAGTTTGTTTATCCTAACCACAGAAGTGGTAGCAAGGTAAGGCACTGTGAGAAATAGAAGTTTGGGAGGCAGAATGAAATCCTTATTATTTGTTGATGGCTGCATAGTGCCATGGGGCATTTATAAGCCTAGCCATAGTGATGTGGCTTTCGCCACCCAAGAAAATTATTTTCCTGTGCCCCTGTCAAGCAGAACCACAGAAGTGATCCCTGGGGTGAATTTCCTATTACCCATCCCATTACCAAGATTTTTCTTGAAGAGTGCTAATGAGGAGCTCTGTTTGACATAGATAGGTAGTCTGTTCCAGAGTATGGGAATTCTCTGGGACAGGAATCTATCCCTCCAGCATGTTCTGTTTATTGTGGTGACAAGGTTTAGGTCCCTAGAGCATGTAGCTCGGAGGGATTGGGATTTCTTTAAGTGGAGCATGTCCAACAGCTCTGGGTTTGCCATACCTTTGTATGTTAGGCAGAAATCGCCTCTGAGTAGGCAATATGCGACGAAGTAAAGCTGAAGTTTTTTGAGACGGTCAGCATAAGGCATCTGTTTGAGGCCAGTAATCCTCTTTGTGAGGTATTTTTGCAGCCTTTCCAGTTGTTGTAGATGCTTTGTGAGGTACATACTAAAAGGGGCATTGTACTCTATCATGGGTCTAATGAGTGATGAGTAGAGGGAAACAATGACCTCTTTTTTTCTGGATGAGAAACCTTTTGTAATGAGGTGTGCCACGTAGAAGGATTTCCTGACCAGTGTGACAATGTGATTATCAAAGGAGAGACTACTGTCCACCTGTGTCCCAAGGTCTCTTATTACACCACCTATGTGGTAGTTCATGGGTACAGAGTTTTTACCAAAGGGGATGACAATGCACTTTTTGGCACTGAGCTTGAGACCATGGCTTTGACACCAGGCATCTGTCTCAGTGAGGCCCTTTTGTAGGATGTCCACATCATTAGGAGTTTTGATTATGGGTCCAAGTTTGCAGTCATCTGTGAATTTAGTTAGCCAAAGACCTTCTGTGTTAGCCTGTACTTGAGAGGACCCAGGACTGAACCCTATGGTACTCCACTTGTCACTGTTCTGTGACACCCACATTGCCAAAGTGGTTAGAAAGACTTTCTACCTTGCCCACCTTATCATGAAGAGATTCACATCCAGATCAAAGGAGGTCATTGTACCCCTCTACTCCTCCCTTATCAGGCCCATGATTGAGTACAATGCCCCATTTGGTATGTACCTCACCCGGCACTTACAACAGCTAGAGAGACCCCAAAAGTACCTCACCAAGAGGATCAAGGGTCTCCAACATATGTCATATGCTGCCAGACTAAAGAAACTCCAGCTCTATTCAGTCGCATACCACCTGCTCAGAGGTGATCTGTGCCTGACGTACAAGGCCGTGTCCAATCAGAAATTGATGGACATGATCCACCTCAAAAAATCCAAATCCATCAGAACCACGAGAGCTAAAGATTTAAACCTCAGCACAAATATGAATAGGACATGCTGGAGGGACAGATTCATAACTCAGAGGCTTCCCATACTCTGGAACAGAATCCTAGTTCATGTTAGGCAGAGCCCCTCACTGACTCTCTTCAAGAGAAATCTTGACGAGTGGATGGGAGATCATAGGTTTATCCCAGGGGTCATCTCTGTGTCACTACTAGACAGAGGCACAGTAAACTAATTCTATTATGTAAGGGGGTCTTCACTGTGTCACTACTAGACAGAGGCACAGTATTCTAAATCTATACTGTACACTTTTGTACCATTACATGGGGTGGCGAAAGCCACATCACTATGGCTAGGCTTATAAATGCCCCAGGGCACATAGCCTAGTACCAAACTATGAAACTATGAAACTATAAGTCTGATTTTGAGTCTGCTACTTTCACAATGTGGGTTCTGTCAGTAAGCCAGTTGGCAACCCATTTTGTGACATAGGGATTTATACCTAGTTTAGTGAGTTTATCTATAATTCCAGAGTGGGGGATGATGTCAAACACCTTGGCGAGATCTAGATAGGCTGTGTGAACTACTTTACCCTCATCTATGGCTTTGGTGACTACTTCAAAGAAGTCTATCAGGTTTAGGAGACATGATCTGCATTTTACAAACCCAAACTGTGTGGGCTCCAGAGTTTGGAGATCTTAAATGTCTTTGTTTATGAGTTCCATGATGATACGTTCCATGGCCTTGCAGACCAGGCTCGTCAGGCTAATGGGCGGTAGTTCCTGGGGTCTGTGGTGGCCCCCCCTTTGTGGAGTGGGATAACTGTCGCTGTGTGCCATTCAATGGGCACAAAGCCTGAGGTGAGGCTATTATTGAACATGGTACTTAGGTGGGGTGCCAGTTCATTCTGTAGTTTGTGTAGAAGGCAGTCTGGGATGTTGTCAGGTCCCATGGATGCTGTGTTCTTGGCTTTGGAGAGTGAGGTTTTTACCTGTTCAGCCGTGATTACAGGATCTTTGCATTCTTCCCATATAAAGATGGGCCCTTTAGGGGGTGAGAGGGGGGTAAAGTTAGCACTGAACCTATCTGCCAGGATATTGGCAGTATCAGTTGGTTCTGTATATTTAGTGTCATTGTGCAAACTCAGAGCAGATCTGAGTGTTGCCATTGAGATTCTTGACATAGCTATAGAATGCTTTGTGGTTGTCTTTAGAATCAGTGGTGATTTTGTTTTCATAACTAGCTTTGGAGGATTTTATGAGGGATCTCAGCTTCTTACTGAGGCTGACCAGGGAGTTCCTCCAATCGTGGGATTTTACTCTTTTTTGCAACAGTTTCTTTCTTCTCTTGTAGAGTTTGTTTATGGCAGAAGACCACCAGATTGGCTTCCGTTTTTTGGAGGATAGCATCTTGGTTCTGTTAGGGATAGCACGATTCATGCATTTGTGTAAGTGCTTCTAAAGTGCATTTGTGTAGTATTCAGCAGTTGTACCTCTATTGTCCATCTGCATGGGCGTCGTGAAGTTTGCCACTTCTGTCTTAAGAAGCATGAAGTTGGCTTTGGAGAAATTTTTTACGGTTGTTTTCCTAATGAGGGGTGGGAGCGGGATGTGGATGTCTAGGGTGATTAGCTTGTAGTTGGATCTGACCAACGAGGAGCTGACCTCTGGTGTGGAACACCAGTCACCCATGTTGGTGATGACCAGGTATAGGATATTGCTGCCCCTGGTGGGGGTGTGGATAAGTTGATCCAAGGCATTGGAATTGATGATTTCCAGAAAACGTTGAGCAAAAGAGTTGGTACACAAATAGTTTTCCCAGTTAATGGTAGGGTAGTTGAAATCACCCATTATTAGAGTGTTGGGTTGTACCTTAATATTTTCTAGTGTATCAAGAAAAGAGGAGTGGGAATCCTGGGGCATGGTGGGGGGTCTGTAGCAAGCTACAACCTGGATTGCGGTTTTGCCCAGAGTTAGTTGAACTTGGATAATCTTGGATGCATTATGCTGAGCAACTAGCTTAGAGGTGTGGATATCCTTAATGAATATGGACATGCCTCCACCTTTAGTGTTTCGGTCCAGGTTTGGTGGCCGAAATGTGTGGTATGAATTATAGCCTGGTAATGCAGGGGTGCTCTCTGGAGTTTTGAACAAGGTCTTTGTCACTGCACAGATGTCAATGTTCTCCATTTTAAGGAGTGCCTCGAGTGAGTGCATTTTGAGGTTTAGACTTCTAGCACTGAGTATCATTACCCTCAGATTGTGCTTGCTTGTACCTGTTACAGTGGTGAATTTGTCATTTGAACCTTTCCTAAAAAAGGCACTATACGAACAACAACAACAACAACAACAACGGGTGGCAAGTCAGGAGGGATTATGAGTTCTGGAGAAATCAGACACAAAAATACCTGGGATTAGCCATCTGACAAATAGTACACAAGAAAAGCAAAGTGAACTACAAGAGGTAGGATGGAGGCATATTTGAAACTCTAAAAAAAAATAGAAAGGCAGTGATTAACAGATAGAGGGCCAGATTCAGGAAGGCTTACACAGAGTTCAAGAGTAGTGTAAGCCTCCGTGTAAGCCTCCCGATTCAGGTACAGCCCAAATCTCCTTGTAAGAGACAGCTAACACGTCTCTTACACGGACTGGGAGTGGAAATGCTCAATACCTCATTTGCAGCTCAAATATATGCAAATGCGGTATTTGAGCGATCCACGAAGCTGAAACCAGTCCGTGTAACGGACGTGTTAGCTGCAGAAATGTACTCATCTGACAACTGAGTACATTTCTGCAAAATCAAAAACGGAGCTATGTCAGCTCCAAATAAAGGGTGCATATGTTTCATTAAGCATGCCAATGGCCAAATATGTGTCCATTGGCATGAAAAAATGTTGCAAAAATATGTTATATAACTTTTTTTTTTCCGTGGGATTATGATGTGTAACTGCAGCGCACACCTGCGCAAATGGGGTGCGCTACCTAAAACTGAAAACCGAAGCATATAAGCCCACAATTGTGGGATTTATGTATTACATGGAATGTCAGTGGAGGGACCTGCAGACCAAAAACAATATGGCCTCCGTTTAGTGGTTGTCAATGGGGGGAAGCTCCGTGTAAGACATGTAACTAAGCATTACTAGGCAATCCTATGTAAATGAGGGTTACAATACTGAATCACACTGCCACATAGGTAATGAGCACTTTCTGAGTAGTGTAAGAGTTAGAGAAGGGGGAGGAACAGAGTAAGAGGTAGGTGACATCACGGGGGGAAGGATAGAAACAAATGTACCAGATTGGAGGGCAATGTAAGGTGACAGATGACAGACAGACATCAGGGAGGGAGGTGTGTCCCAACAGAACACTAGGAAAGTCAAGAAATTGAGGGTATACGCTATCCCTACACTCAAAGTTTCTTGATATACGTGCATGCGAGCGCGCGTGTGTGCGCGTGTAAGGCAGGTTCAACATGTGGGAGCATGTTGCAAACCGTTTACAACGGTTTGCACGGGCGTGCACGTGTTTAAGGCAGTGTGCGCGTGTTTTAACATGAATCAGCCAAGCCCACACTGTGTAAGGATATGTGCGCGTGTGTAAGCCACTGTGAGCGTGCTTAAGCTGGTGTGCACATTGCTCCCCCTGAGGAAACAGAGAGGAAAAAGGAAACAACCAGATTACTAGGAAACTGTCAGAATACTGCTGGAGTTAATTGGTGATAACAATTGAAAGCAGGCAATTACACAGGCAGACTAGAAGCCCAACCCAGCACTTAAAACACTGCAAAGAGCAGTGCAGGCTGTTTCTCACAAGAGATACTGCAAGAAAGTAAGCTATCAGAATTGAAAACTGAAAAAAGCTGAACTCAGAGCAGAAATGCTAGGGGCTGCCATAGCTGTTATAATCAGGCATAGGCGAATTGCTGAGGGTGGTGACAATGCAGATGCTGACAGACAACCCAGAGTGAGGAGAAGGAGAAGAGTATACAGGCCCAGGGTCACCTACCATGGGTTACATGAGCTGGAGATAGTAGAGCGCTACAGAGTGGACAGAGACCTTCTGCAGCAGATTGTTGAGCTGTGCAGGCCACATCTCACACACAGAACTAACAGAGGGGAACCCATCCCAGTGGAAACCAAGGTATGTGTTGGCCTAAGAATACTAGCAACAGGTACCTTCCAGAGACCAACTGGTGATATGATGGGGATATCACAGGCATCAGCCTCCAGGGTACTGCACCAGTTCCTGGATGCCATGTCAGCACATGTCAGTGATCATATATATGTCTCTAATGACCGTGAGGTTGTGGCCAGCAATATGCGTCTCTTCCAGCAAATAGCGGGATACCCTGAGGTGCTTTGTGCAATAGACTGCACGCACATACGCATCAAAGCACCAGCTGGTGAGCGGGGTAGAGCCTACATTAACCACAAGGGATACCCCTCCATCAACTGCCAGGTCGTGTGTGATCATAATAATGAATGTGTGTGCTGGCTGCCCTGGGAGCTACCACGATTCCCACATCTGGCATCTGACGCAGCTGTACTAATCATTTGCCAGTGGGGACTTCCCACACGGACACCTAGTGGGGGATGCAGGTTATGCACTTGAGCCGTGGCTGATGACACCCATCAGAAATGCACACACACCTGAACAGGAACGCCATAATGAGGCACACGCACAAACACGTAATGTCATAGAGCATGTGTTTGGGCTGCTCAAGTCACCGTTCTGGTGTCTGGACACATCTGGTGGAGCCTTGCAGTACACACCAACTACATGTACCCAAATGATCATGATATGTGCTATGCTACATAATATGATCCTGCGGAAACAGCTGCAGCAGGACCAGCACAGGGCTGGGCCAAACATACCCCCACCATTGCCAAGGCCACCACAGGCAGAGGGTGACTCGGAGGAGGAACAACCTGACCTTGTCCCAGTAGGCAGAAGGAGGCATGCCCAGTATGCCCTGGCCTTGGCAAAGAGGCAACGCATAGCACATACACTTGGTCAGTAGGAACACTGGGACTGATACCCACTCTGACTCACTCATATAGTAACAGGGATGCCTAACATGACACAACCTGCTTCCAAACATGTACAGGGAGTGTAGTATGTGCATCCGACAGAGGCAGCCCTGCAGCACCACCTGAGGCATGAATGCCATGTGTTAAGTAATCTAATACCATGTACCATATGCACACCTGAGGACCCGACTAACATCCACCCTCACCAATCATAAACCACAAAAACACAAACCTACCTCATAGGTACCACAAGGGATAGGAACCTAGATGTAATGCTACCCAATGCCAGAAGTATAAATGCATGCACTGTAAATGCACACAGTATAGAGAATGTAGATATCAGTGCTGTAATAGAAAACAGGGTCAAAGCCCACATCAGCACCCTGACACTACCAGGTCACACCTCATACAGTGATGTACATGTGCAAAAGCATGGAACAAGCTACAAAATGAGGGTGACCAGCAATAAATGGCATGGATAACCACACACCCATGTTGGTACCACAACAAGAAGCAACATGGATTAGACATGGACAAATACCAATGGCTAAAACTGACTACTACTATATAGCTTGCTGCAGACCACTGTCCTAATAGCAGTAACTGCCCCAGGCCTACTCTGGCAACGTGAGTGTCAAACGAAAGATTACTGTCAACCCGGGTGCCCAGGTCCCTGATAACCTCTTCTGTGCTTAGAGGATTGCCACCTAGATGGGAACTAGGGGTAACCTTGTTGTTCCCGAAGGGTATGACTATACATTGTTTAGCATTTAATGTAAGGCCATGGCTCTGGCACCAGTTATCCGTGTCTATGAGACCCTTCTGAAGGATGTCTGTGTCAGATGGGTTTCCAACTATGGTTCCCAGTTTGCAGTCATCTTCAAACTTTGTCAGCCATAATCCTCCTGTGTTTGCTTGCACGTCTGAAAAGTAGATGCTGAACAAAAGTGGGCCCAGGACTGAGTCCTGTGGGACACCACTTGTGACAGTTTTGGAGTGTGATATGGCACCAGCAACTCTGACCCTGTGTGTTCTGTCACTTAGCCAGTTTGCAACCCATCCTGTGATGTATGGGTTCACATTTAAGCTGGTGATTTTTGCAATGATACCCGAGTGGGGTATTGTGTCGAAAGCATTTGCCAGGTCAAGGTAGGCTGTGTGGACTGCCTTGCCCTCGTCAATGGCCTTGGTGACTGTCTTGAAAAAGTCAACCAAGTTTAAAAGGCATGATCTGCCCTTGACAAAGCCAAACTGGGTTGGATCCAACGTCTGCAAGTCCCCTATGTCTTCATTTATGATTGCCATTATGATCCTCTCCATAGCTTAAGAGACCAGGCTTGTCAAGCTGATGGGATGGTAGTTTCCAGTGTTGGTGGAGGCACCTCCTTTGTGAAGTGGGTCCACCATTGCTGTATGCCACTCCTTGGGTACATATCCTGAGGTGAGGCTAAGATTAAACAGCTGCCCTAACTGTGGGTTTAATTCCTCATTGAGTTCATGGAGCACACAACCGGGGACACCATCTGGTCCCATGGATGCAGTGTTTTTCGCCTTGGATAGAGCAGTTCTCACCCGAGCATTTGAGATGTTTGGGGGGCTACAATCCTCTGGTATAGATATCCCTCCAGTTGGGGGGAGGGGGGGAGAAATCTACACCGAACCTGTCAGCCAGTATGTTGGCAATTTCTGTAGGTTCAGTGATATTTACATCATTTCGAACTAATTCTGAGCATATCTGGGAGTTTCCTCCCAGGTGTCTAACATAGGTAAAAAAGGCCTCATGATTGTCCCTTGAGTCCTTAGCGGGTTTACTCTCAAAATTCGCCTTGGATGATTTTATGGGGGAACTCTGTGTTTTACTCATAATGAGCAGGGGTGTCTTCCCTTCTATGGATTTCGCTCTATCTTGTAGTAGCTCCTTCCTTTTGTTGTAGAGCTTGTTTATGGCTGGGGTCCACCAGACTGGATGCTTGCCTGTGGTACAAAGAGTCTTTGTCTTGTTTGGGATTGCCTGATCCATGCAGTCCTGGAGGTGCTGGTAGAAGGCATTTGTAAGTGATACAGCGGCTTGGGTAATGGTGTCCGCTGGCTTGGGGGCCTTGAAAAAGACCACACCAGTCTTTAGAAGTGTGAAGTCGGCTTTTGAGAAGTTCTTCACTGTTGTCTTTTCTATCTGGGGTGGGGGTGGGATGTGGACTTCCACTGAGATTAGTTCATGATCTGATCTCACCAATGATGGGTATACTTCTGGTGTTGAACATTGTGACCCCATGTTCGTGATGATGAGTTCTAGTATGTTGTCTCCTCTTGTGGGGATAGTGACTAGTTGTTCCATGGCATTTGAGTGTATGAACTCTAGGAACCTTTGGGCTAGAGTGTTGGGGCTTGAGTTGTGATCCCAGTCTATATTTGGATAGTTGGAATCACCCAGTATGATGGTGTTCGGAGATACATTTATCCCCTCCAGTGTTTTCAGGAAAGCTGTGTGAGGTACCTGAGTTTGAGAGGGTGGCCTGTAACATGCTACAAACTGCAGAGCAGTCTTGCCTATGGTTAATTGCACCTGGATGGTCTCCGATGCATCGTGTGTTGCCACCAACCTTGATAAAGGGCGTCGAGTGTGTGCAGCTTGAGGTTGAGACTTCTGGCATTGAGCAGCATTACCCTTAGGGTTTTTCCTTTTCTGTGTTCTAGGGTGGTAGGTGTAGAATCTGATTCTTGCATAAAAAAGACACAATGGGGGTGGCAAGAGCCTCAGCCAAAATCCGGAAGCCCAGGGAGAAGGAGAGGGTTGTCAGTGTACATGAGGCAATTGTAACATTGCCTCAATATTCCCAGGTTCACCAGCTGAGCAGGAGAGGACACTAGCAACTGATCCCTAGACATGCTAGAAGGAAAAGACAAAACAATGTTGGAATACAGGGAGATATCAAGCCCCCCAAACCACATTATAGTGCTTCACTGACAATACCTACACATACACCATAGTTTCATAGTTTCATAGTTTACTACTAGGCTATCTGCCCTAGTGCATGTATAAGCCTAGCCGTAGTGATGTGGCTATTGCCACCCCTTATAGTGGTAATAAGTGTACAGAATAGATTCTGAATATTGTGCCTCTGACTTAGTAGTCACACATTATGACCCCCTTACGTAATTGAATAACTTGACTGTGCCTCTGTCTAGTCTGTGCCTCTGTCTCACATGCAGTTGTCCAGATGTCTCTTGAAGAGAGTCAGTGAGGGACTCTGTCTAACATGAACTGGGATACTCTGCTAGAGTGTGAGATGCCGCTGAGTTATGACTCTGTCCCTCCAGCATGCCTATACATGTATGTGCTGAGGTTCAAATCTTTAGCTCTCATGGTTCTGGTGGATTTGGATTGCTTGCAGTGGAGCATGTCCACCAAATCCTGATTGGACATGGTCTTGTATGTCAGGCATAGGTCACCTGTAAGTATGCGGTATGACACTGACTAAAGCTGGATTTCCTTTATTCTGGAAGCATATGACATGTGTTGTAGACCCCCGATCTTCATGGTAAGGTACTTATGGGGTCTCTCCAGCTGTTGCAAGTGCTGGGTGAGGTACATACCAAATGGGGCTTTGTATTCAATCATGGGCCTGATAAGGGAGAAGTATAGTGGTACAATGACCTCCTGTGATCTGGATGGAAAACCCTCCATGATAAGGTGGGCAAGATAGAAAGTCTATCCAACCACTTTGGCAACATGGGTGTCAAACGAGATGTCACTATCTACATGTGTCCCCAGGTGTCTGATTTGTTCTCTGTGCTCAGTGGGTTGCTGTCTATGTATTGATCTGTGGGTACTTTGTTCCTCCCATAGGGGATGACTACACATCAGTTGCATTCAATTTCAGGCCATGAGTCCGGCACCAGCTATCTGTCTTTGTGACAGCATTCTGTAGGATGTGTGTGCCAGCTGATGTATTCACTATGGTGCCTAGGTTGCAGTCATCTGCAAACTTTGTCAGCCACAACCCTCCTATGTTTGCTTTCACATCTGAACAGTAAATACCAAATAAGAGGGGTCCCAGGACACATCCTTGTGGGACACCACCTGTGACTGGCTTTGAATCTGACAAGGCACCTGCAATGTTGACTTTATGGGTTCTGTTTCTAGCCATTTTGCAACCTATCCTGTGACATATGGTGTTATATTTCAGCTGTTGAGCTTGTCTATGATGCCTGAGTGGGGTATTGTGTCAAAGGCCTTAGCCAAGTGCAGTTAGGCTGTGTGGACTGCGTAGCCCTCATCAATGGCCCTACTGACAGTTTCATACTAGTCAACTAGGTGCAAAAGGCAGGATCTGCCCTGTACAAAGCTGAACTGGGAGGGATCAAGGGTCTGTAGGTCACCAATGTCTCTGTGTAAGAGCTCCATAATGACTCTTCCCATAGCTTTGCAGACAAGGCTGGTTAAGCTTGTGTGGTGGTAGTTGCCAGGGTCTGTGGAGGCATCTCCTTTGTGGAGTGGGACCACTGTTGCCATACGCCAGTGCTCAGGTACATATCCTGTAGCAAGGCTAAGGTTAAATAGCATTTGTATATACGGGTCTAGCTCCTTCCGGAGTTCACATAGCATGCAACCGGGGATACCATCAGGTCCCATTGATGCTGTGTACTTGTCTTTGCTGAGTGCGGCTCTCACATGGACATCCAAGATGACAGTGAGGTTACATACAGCTGTGATAACTATCTTCTTTTGGGGGTGAGGTAGGGGGTAAATTTCACTGAACCTGTCTGCCAGAATGTTGCCAATATCTGTCAGGTCACTGGAATATATGTTGTTTTGTACCAACTCTGAGCATATCTGAGGGTTCCCACCCAGGTGTCTGACATAACTGAAGAAAGCAGTGTGGTTACCTTCATTGTCTTTGGTGATTTATGTCCCCAAGTTGACCTTGGATGTCTTTATGAGAGAATGTAGCTTTCTACTAGTGCTGATCACAGCTGCCTTCCCTTTTGGAGATGTAGCTCTGTCTTGCACTAGTATCCCTCATCTGTTATACAGTTTGTTTATGGCTGGGGTCCACCAGACAGGCCACTTTCCCTTGGTGGAGAGGGTCTTGTTTTTATTTGTGATTGCATGGTCCATGCTTTCTGACATCTAGCTAAGGGGAGGTCATTGTGGTTCTGCAGTTACCTTTCATCAGCATTAGAAATGACCACAACAGCCCCTATGGGGTGTACCTCAGCAGACGCATCCAGCAACTGTAAAGTCCACAACAGTGCCTCACCAGGAGTATGAAAGAGCTGGAACACATGTAATGTGTCGCCTGATTAAACAGAGTGCAGCTCCACACACTGCCATGCTGGCCACCCAGACGCAAGCTGTGCCTGATGTAGAAAGCCATGTCCAAGCTGGAATCAATGCACATGCTGCACCTTGTACAATCTGAATGGCAGGGAGCTATGCACATGAGGGACCTGAATCCCAGCACTGACATACATAGGACAAGCTGTACTGCATTATCCATAACACAGAAGCCACCCCCACGCATGAGTAAACTACTAGTACAGGTTATCCATAGAGTCACTCGTTGATTCTCCTCAACAGGAATCCTAATGAGTGGATGGGAGATGGTAGGTTTACCCTGGGCATCAATGTTATGTCACAGGTAGACAGAGGCACAGTATACTAAACAAGACATATGTCATGGCAAACTACACTTACAATGTGTTGACGGACAAACACACTCTCCGACTAGCATTAGAAATGGCCTAGGGCACATCGGTAGTGTTTGCCAATGTACACCCATGTTGTGGAATACACTACTGATGTTGGATGAGGCTGTTGTAAGTAGTTCACATCTGAACATAATGCAACATGGTCAGATAGGTTCATAGGTTCATAGGTTTATACTAGGCTATCTGCCCTAAGGCAGTTATAAGCCTAGCCCAGAGTTTGTTGGCGTACGCCACCCCTTATATGGAAACAGTACTGTGCCCATTAGTTTGTCGTGCCTCTCTCCAGCAGTGACACAGTGACGATCCCCGGGGTAAACCTATGATCTCCCATCCACAGGTCAAGATACCTCTTGAACAGAGCCAGCAAGGTGCTCTGCCTCACATGGACCGGGATTGTATTCCACAGCATAGGGAGTCTCCGAGTGATAAATCCATCCCTCCAACATGTCCAACGTACATCCATGCTAAGGTGTAAGTCACTTGCACTAGTGGTTCAGGTGGATCTGCCGATTTTGAGGTGGAGCATGTCCATCAATTCCTGGTTGGACATGGCCTTGCATGTCAGGCACATGTCACCTCTAATCAGACAGTATGTGACTGAATAGAGTGGGAGTGTGTTCAATCTGGCAGCATATGACAGATGTTGGAGTCCCTTTATCCTTTTGGTGGGGGACATTCAGGGTCTCTCCAATTGCTGCAGATGTCGGGTGAGATACATCCAGAATAGGGCATTGTACTCGATCACCGGTCTGATAAGTGAAGAGTACAGGGGAACAATGACCCACTAGATCTGGATGTGAATCCCTTCCTGATCAGGTGGGCAATGTAGAAGGTCTTTATAGCCACTTTAGCAACGTGAGTGTCAGAAGAACGGCGACTGTCAACCTGTGTCCCCAGGTCCATGATAACCTCCTCTGTGCTTAGAGGATTGCCACCTATACGGTAGCTTGGGGTTACCTTGCTTTTCCCGAAGGGTATGACTACACATGTTTTGCAATTTGACTTCAGGCCATGGCTCTGGCACCAGCTATCAGTTTCCGTGAGTCCCTTCTGAAGGATATCTGTGTCTTATGCACTGTCCACTATGACACCCAGTGTGCAGTCATCTGCAAACTTTGTCAGCCAAAGTCCTCCCATGTTGGCCTGTACTTCTGAGAAGTAGATGACAAACAATAGGAGGCCAAGGACTGAGCCCTGTGTGACACCACTTGTGACCGGCCTGGAGTCTGACATAGTGCCAGCAACTCTAACCCTGTGGGTTCCGTCCTTAAGCCAGTTTGCAAACCATCTTGTGACATATGGGTTTACATTTCAGTTGGTAGGGTTTTCTACAATGCCTGAGTGGGGTATTGTGTCGAAAGTGTTTGCAAGGCCAAGGTAGGCTGTATGGACTGCCTTTCCCTCATCAATGGCCTTAGTGACTGTTTTGAAGATGTCAACCAAGTACAAAAGGCATGATCTGCCCTTGACCAAGCCAAACTGGGACGGGTACAATGTCTGCATGTCCCCTATATCTTTGTTTATGAGCTCAATTATGATCCTCTCCATAGCTTTGCAGACTAGACTTGTTAAGCTTATGGGGCAGTAATTACCAGGGTCCGTAGAGGCACCACCTTTGTGCAGATGTGCACAACTGGACCCTAACCAGGCAGTTGTGCACAGTATGGAAATGTAAATCAGTGATAGGACTAAAGCCCAGGATACTGTCCACCACAGTGAAAGTACTGAACCACTACACTATACAGTACTACAGTGTTAGGTCAGTATGAATGGATGTTGACAACTGTATGCAAAGTATCCCATGCAAAACCTGCAGGCACAGTATAATCCCTGTTGTGTTCACAAAAAACATTTTGACAGTAACTACGCAACATGACACAGAACACACAACCATAAACAGGAGATATTTGTTGGAGTTCACACTCATCCACAACTGTGATGGGCTGCAGAGTTCATTTGGAAAGCTCACACAGGGCATGCTCACACACTTTGATAAATGAGACATCTTTCACACAACATGCCATGGGAAGGCTGAACTGGGCATGCTCACACACACAGTTCAAATGTTCCTCTTAACAACTGTGAAAACACACCACAGGATACACATTCCCCATTCTAAACACTGAAGATATCAGCACCCTATAAGTAGATCAGGAGAAATGAAATCTCCTAGTAATCCGAATAGTGTGCTCTGCTAATGCATCCTTCTTTAGTGCCATAACATAGTTAGGTAGGGGTTTGACTCCAGCCAGTGGCGAGTGGGTGTAAGTATGCATGAAAGGAACATCCCTTTTGGCAACTGTGAAAACACACCACAGGGAGCTCATTCCCCTTTCTAAACACTGATGATGTCAGCACCCTATAAGTAGATCAGGAGAAATAAAATCTCCCAGTAATCCGAATAGCGTGCTCTGCTACTGCCTCCATCTCTAGTGTCATAACATAGTGAGGTAGGGGTTTGAATCCGGCAAGTGTGTGTGAATGGGGGTAAGTGTGTATGAAAGGAACATCCCTTTTGGCAACTGTGAAAACACACCACAGGAAGCTCATTCCCTTTTCTAAACACTGATGATGTCAACACCCTATAAGTAGATCAGGAGAAATGAAATCGCCAAGTAATCTGAATAGCGTGCTCTGCTAATGCATCCGTCTTTAGTGTCATAACATAGTTAAGTAGGGGTTTGAATCCAACCAGTGGTAAGTGTGTGTAAGTGGGGATAAGTTTGTGTGTATGAAAGGAGCACCCCTTTTGGCAACTGTGAAAACACACCACAGGAAGCTCATTCCCCTTTTCTAAACACCGATGATGTCAGCACCCTATAAGTAGATCAGGAGAAAAAAGAACCGCCAGCAATCCGAATAGCACGCTCTGCTAATGCGTCTGTCTTTAGTGTCATAACATAGTTAGGTAGGGGTTTGAATACAGCAAGTGGCATATGTGTGAATGGGATTATAAGTGTGTTTGAAAGGAACATCCCTTTTGGCAACTGGGAAAACACACTACAGGATGCACATACCCCTTTCTAAACTAGATCACAATTATCTATGGCTTCTGATTCCAGACATGTCATGTGTGTTTTGCTCACACAGACTGCCCATGTGTGCGGGTTGTTTCTCACAATAATGCATGACCGATTAAAGCAGTTATGGGAATGCACACATGATGTATGTGTGTGCCAAATACACATATGTACCTGTGACCTTCAATAGTTACCAAGTGTGATGCCTGCCACATGTGAATACATGGTATTTGCACAGGGTAACATTATGTCTGTGGTCTTCTGTGCAGGTGCTGCATGTGGGATGTGTATATACAGTGTGAGATGTAGATGCTATCAGCCTAGTAGTGAGGGATACACACCTGGTCTGGGGCATATAGTCTACATGTTGCTGATGAACAGGTGCTGCATGTTTCCACCTGTTGTGGGAGTGGTAAGACGTTGTTCCATAGCAATGCAGTGATTGCATGCTAAGAACCGTTCAGCTAGGGTGTTGTAGCTGCAGTAATTCATTAGCATTCAGTAATATGTCAGCATTCCTGGTGAGGGTCTGATGCCAACCAAGGTCAGGGTTCTACCAGCCTGTGTCACTTACTCAGTGAGCCTTTCCATGTTCCCTATCATGTATCCCAGTGAGGGACATCACACATCAGCTGTAGTGGCATGGACAATGACTGTGTCATATGTGTCCATGCATCTGACTGACCTGTATGCTTGTGTTATGTGGTGGACCATAGTGCCCCATGAGCATATAACTGTGACCTTCACCTTGTCCAGCCTGGTGAGCATGACCTCACTGTACTGGACAATAAAAGTACCTAACACACCTGCAGCAGTAGTGCTGTATAGCTGTACAGACTGTGCTCGTTTGGCACACAGGATATGTGTGCTATGTGTTATGCATGCTGTGTTCAGGCCTAACGTATGCCTGTGTGCCAGCTGCACAGGTGTCTGTCACACAGGCAGGATGCTATCCTTAGGCTCCACGAATGGCCTGGTGTGTTTCCGTGCTTGTATTGCTGTCAGTGTAGGTCCACATCAGACTGGTATTGCAGTCACTGTAGTATTCCATGCCACCTGACAGGTTATGCCAGTACTGGGCTCAGAGTGCTTAGTCCACAGTTTGGCCATGTGTTTCCATCTCATACATGTGTTGTATATCCATGGGTAGGGGTTAGGGTTGACTGTGTACATGTGGTAGCTGTGACATTACTACATGACTCACATATTCCACAACTGTACCATAGAGGTGACTGTCAACTGACCTTTGAACATGCTACCATAGTATTGGGATTGCATTGGTGATTAACAGCACATAAGGCCAATGGTGAACAAGATACATAGGTCCATAGGTTCATACTAGGCTATCTGCCCTAGGGCATTTATACACCTAGCCAGAATGTGTGTGGCTTTTAACAAGCATTCTAAATCTATCTTGCTATGCCCTTTTCCAAGGTTAGTATACTGTGCCTCTGTCTAACAGTGACACATAAGTGATACCCAGGGTAAACCTACAATGTCACATCCAGACAGTAATATCCCTCTTGCAGATCTGTCTAACCTCTATTGGGATAATATTCCAGAGTGAAGGGAGCCTCTGAGTTATGAATGTGCCCCTCCAGCATGTCCTATGTATATCACTCCTGAGGTTCATGTCTTTCCAGCATGTAGCCTGATGGGATCTGGATATTCTGAGGTGCAGCATGGCCATTAGGTCAGGGTTTGACATGGCTTTATATGTCAGGCACAGATTGCCTATGAAGAGGCAGTATGCCACTGAGTAGAGCTGCTGTTTCTTTAACCAGTCAGTATGTGGCATCTGTTTGAGCCCTTTGATCCTCTTGTTGAGGTACTTTTGTGCTCTTTCCAGTTGCTGCAGGTGTCTGGTAAGGTGCATGCCGACAGGGGCATTGTAGTCAATTATGGGCATGATGAGGGATGAGTAAAGAGGCACAATGTCCTCCCCTGATCTACATGTGAATCCCTTCATGACGATGTGGCCCATAAATGTTTTCCTAACCACTGTGGCCATGTTGTTATCAAATGAGGGAATGCTATCAACCTGTACACCCCAATGTCCATAATGCCATCGTCTGCACTTAATGGGTTAACACATATGTGGTACTTTCTGGTCACTTTGTTTCTGACACAGGGGATGACTATACACATTTTGGAATTCAGCTTGAGGCCATGGCTGTGGCAGACGTTGTGTGCTTCCAAGAGGCCCTTTTGGAGGATGCGTGTGTTAGCTGCAGAGTTGATTATGGCGTCTGGTTTGCAGTCATCTGCGACTTGCTCAGCCACAGTACTTCCATGTTTGCCTGTACCTCTGATACATATATACTGAACAAGACAGATCCCAGGGATGATCCTTGTGGGACACCACTTGTAACTGGTTTGGAGGCTAACATGGCTCCAGCAATTCTAACCATATGTGTTCTGCCCTTGAGCCACTGTGCAATATCTGTAGTGACATAGGGGTTAATATGTACACTGGTGAGCTTCCCTAGAATGCACAAGTGGGGTATTGTATCATAGGCTTATGCAAGGTCCAGGTAGGCTGTGTGGACCACCTTCCCCTTAACAGTGGCCTTGGTGACTGTTTCAAGGGATTCAAACATGTTTGAGAGGCAGGATCTGCCATTAACAAAGCCAAACTGTGTATGATGACGTGTCAGTAGGTCCCCAATATCTACATTTATGAGGTCCCTGATGATCCTTGCCATAGCTTTGCAGACCGAGCTATTCAGATGTATGGTGCGAATAGTGTCCAGGATCTGTTAAAGCACCATCTGCATGTAGAGGGACCACTGTTGCTGTACGCCACACTTTGGCCACATATCGTGTAGTAAGGCTGGGATTGAACAGTAGTGTTATGTCTGTGTGTAGCTCTTCATGGAGTTAATCTAGGACACAGCCTGGGACACTGTCTGGTCCCATTGATGCAGTGTTTATTGCTTTGGAGAGGGCAGCTCTTTCCTGAGCATCTGAGATGTCGGGGGGGCAGCACTCTGCTGGGGGAAATATCTGCCCTTTTGGCGTGGAGGGGGGGAGAAGGTAGCAGTGAACCTGTCCACTAGGATGATGGCAATGTCTGTGTGTTTGGTATTCCGTGTGACATCTTGGACTACCTCTGAACATATCTGGGTATTACCACCCAGGTTCCTAACGTAACTACAGAAAGCCTTGTGATTATCCTCAGTGTCTTGTGGAATCTTCTCTCGAAGATGGCCTGAGACAATCTTATGTGTGCCTGTAGTTGTCTTCTAATACTCATCAGTGATGCCTTCACATTTTGGGGGTTTGTTGTATCATGTAGTAGCTTCAGCCTTCTATTGTATAGTTTGTTTATGGCTGGTGTCCAGCACACAGGACGTCTGCCTTTGGAGAATTGGGTCTTGCTTTCATATGTGATTGCATGATCCATGCATTCCTAAATGTGTCCATAGCATGCCTTTCTACAGGTATCTGCAGTCTGGTCCATATTTTCAGCAGGCCTGGGGGCTTTGAAGGTTTCCACATCATTTCTGAGGAGTGTGAACATGCTTGACATGAGCTGTTGACTGGCGTCCCGCCCTCCAGACTGAGGAAGGTGAGGGTCACATTTAGCTACCTGACGAGTGATAGAATGTGCCACATAACACAAGCACACAGGTCACTCCACAGCAAGTACAAGTATGAGGCAGTCATTGTCCATGCTGGTGTGAACAACCTGAGACGTACCTCCCTGGACCACATGGAATGGGACGCTCTTACAGCACCCTCTCAAACTCAGGACTCCCACACAGCCTTCATGCTGACACAGGACAGTATAGATTTCTCTGCAAACACCATCATACTGGGTGACGTCAGCTACCCAAACATAGACTGTGAACATTACACAAGCCACAATACCCACGCTGTACGGTTCCCATAGTTCAGGCACTCTTTAGCTATGGAACACGTAGTCAACTTTCCCACAAGAGGGGCAGATATACTAGACCTGATCATCACAAACATGAGTACAAAATGCTCACCACTTGCAGTATATCCCTCATTGTTGCAATCAAACCATATACTAATCACACTGGGGTACTGGATCCCCCACATATGCAAACCTCGAACACATCGATGTGTGTGTGGGAAATGCCCCTATTAGCAACTGTGACGGTACACTACAGGATGCAGATTCCCCTTTTGAAACACTGATGATGTCAGCACTCTATAACTATATTACCTGAATTAAAGTTCTCCAGTAATTCGTATAGCGCGCTCTGCTAATGCATATTTCTCCAGTGTCGTAACATGGTTAGGGAGGGGTTTGAATCCTGCAAAGGGAATGTATGTGTGTTAGTATGAGTGGGGTTTGTGTGTGCACCATCCTGTGGAGGAAAAGTGCCTTTTGCCAACTGGGAGAACACACTACAGGGTGCACATCCCTCTTCCTAAACACAGATGATGTCAGCACCCTCTAAGTACAGCATTAGAAAGAATTTCTCCCACTAATGCAAATAGCACACTCTGTGAATGAGTCTGCCTCTAGTGTCATAACACAGTTAGGTAGGGGTTTGAATCTTGCAAATAGAAAGTATGCATTTTACTGTGGGTGGGGTTGGTGTGTGTGCACAATGGTGGGGGTGGGATGTGGCTTTTGCCAAATGGGGCTATGCACTGCAGGGTGCACATTTCCCTTAACAAACAGTGATGTTGACAGCACCCTATACAATCAAAATAACAAAAGAGAAGGTGTTGGTACCAATAACGCATGTAAGGTAACACTTCAAGTAATGTCCACAAAATGAAGTAGGATAAACGAACAATCCTTTTACTCTATCCAAACAACATGGCAACAGACAGCTGCCAGTACTCAGTATAGTGCTACATGCTACTGTAACACGCACATGTACCAGAATATACCTAGATAGTGTTTTGAACCTTGAATGTGGCAAGTGTGTGGATGTGGGATGTTTCTGTGTGTGCATTTCCGTATGGTAAACATGTTTGATGTGGCAATCAGGGTACCACAGTACCTGATGCACATTACACTTTTAAACTAATGGGGTTGCCTGCACCCTGTGAGTACAGGTAGAGAGGAGGAAATCGGTAGTAATCCACATAGTGCCCTTTCAAATGTGTACCTGTCATATATTGACAGCTACTCATGTAGGGTAATAAATAATGGGAATGGCAGGTGATCGTGTGCTTGTGTGTAAATGCATGTGTGACGGAACAGATACATATAGCTGAATCTACATAACAGCACATTGTGCACATTCCCATAGTCAATGGTAGCATGTGATGGTGTGCAGCTGGTACACTTTGGTAAGTAGTATGGGTGCAGATAACAATTCAGGACATTCATACAGTTACTGCAGCAGGAATGCTGGGATATACACACAATCATAGTGGAACAGTGAACAGTTACCAACATGTTACTACGTATACACATCTATGTAGTCACCCTGTGCATCAGCAATGTGTTTACCTTTTCCTGCACTGATATTGTAGTATGCAGGAGGTGGCACAGTGTCATCATATGCACAGGGTGTGGGTTAGGTATGCCCAAGCCAGCCACTGGTAACACCAATTGACATGTGTGTGTATGTGTGTTTGTGAGGGGCAGCAGTACAGGGTGGACCGTGTTGGTGCAGTGTGTGTGTGTGTATGTGTTTGCCCTAGGTGTTAAATTTCTGCATGTGTGTAAGCACGCACACAGTCCCACATAATGGCTGCCATGTACAGGGTTTTGTGGACAGCCACAGACTGCACCTGTCAGGTCATCCAGATCAGTGTCTGTGGGCACGGACACGGTACCTGTGCCTGGCAGGGGTGCTACGGACCGTATCCGGTACCAACCCAGACTGGGTACTGTCATCAGAAGTGGGGGTGTGTTGACTGGACACAGTTCTCTGTTGGGACTGTCCAGAGCCACGTGCATGTGGTCTCCTGGGGCGTCCTGATGACAGCACAGACCCAGCATTGCTGGGGCTGGTGCTGGCACTTGAGGTGCGTGAGTGGACCTGTTGACGTCCGCGGCCACTGCCAGCTGGTGCTGTTGCTGGCATACGGCCACGTCGACGTCGCAAACGTACACCATCACCCTGGCCCATGGACATCTGGTTGTGGAGCAGCTGTTGTATGTCCCCACAACGTCTGTCAACGACATCTGTGAAGTTATGGATAGCATTCGCAACATCACGCATGCCGTCTGTCATGGCTGTGCGACATGCTCTCAGCTCCCTCAGACCCTGTCTGCTGTACCTTTCCATACGTGCCTGTGCCTGTATAACAGTCCGAAACATAGTGGAGGTTGACATACCTCCTTGGGCACATCGGCCAGAGGCAGTACGGCCACGGATGCCCCCACGAGAACCCATGGGTGACTGTCTGCGTGGTACCATTGGAGGACCCTGCTCATGGCTGCTTTGTGTGGATTCATGTACCACAGGTACCACATTACCCTGATCTATGCCCACTGCATACTGTCCATCACCTAGGGACAATGGTGACACAGGATGTAACGGCAGGATGACTGTGCGCATTGAAGGGGTTGGCAGCTGTGTACTGTCAATTGGCTGACCAATGGCGGACCCAGACACACCTTCCTGCACCATTATAGACATTACATCATCATCAGTACCTGGGGCACAAGATTCAGGTTCCCTGCTGCAGGTCACCAGAGCAGCACCAGAACCTACGGGAGGAAAACAGGGAACACAGATTACAGTCCCAACACATATCTGACAGAGATGCACTTCAATACTAATGCACATATTCAGAAATAAATTTTTTCAGGAATTTTAAAACTCACCCCATGGGCCGGGCCCTTGCAATGGGGGGGAAACCCCAAGGGGAAAAAAATTTAGTACCGTGTTCCCCTTTTTTCACATGTCAATTTCAGTTTTGAAAACTAAAATTTTTTACAATTCACTCTCTTTTTGTTTTATAAATTTTTTCAGATTAAAAACTACCACATGACCCCTTATTTCTGATGGGGGGGAACCAAATGTAAGAAAGTAATGTCATGGGAAAATTTCCATTTTTTTCCCAAACAACAAATAAACTTTTTCCAAAACCCCTGGCCTTTGTTTTCTTAATACAGGTAAAATCCCTTCCCCCCCCTCCACCTTTAATCAGTGAAGAAAAAGTTTTATGTTTTTTTACCGGGGTTCCTTTTAAACTCACCCTTTCCCTCCCTTCCCCCCCCTCAAAATGTCTTCCCCCTCCCTTTTTCTTGGGGTCCGGGCCTCCCCCTTCCCCCCTTTTTTTTCCCTTTAACCCCTTTTATTTCTAAACCCCAGCTTCTAATTTTTTTCTTTTCCCCTTATTTTCCTTTATGCTTTATAATTCTTTCCCAAATCCTTTGATGCTTTCCCTTTTTTCCTTACTTTTTTTTAATTCCGGCCCCTTTCCCTATTATTTTTCTTCTTTTTTCAAATTTCTTTCTGGCCCCCTTTTTTATTTATTTGGGCTTTTTGGGCCCCTTTTTGGCATAACCATTTTGCTTTGGGGAAAATTTTTTGAAAACCCAAAAAAAATTGGATCTTAAAAAGGCTTTCCCTTCTGTTGTTGGGTTTAATTCCCCTGGTGCAATTCTTTTTGTTTGGGGCTGGATTAAAAAACTTGCTGCCCCCCTTTTTAGGGGGGGTTTTCCCCCCCCACCCGTGGAAAATTTCCGCGGGTATCTGGGGCAAAAAATTTTAATAAAATAAAAAAATATGGTCTTACCTGCCTTTTCCCTTCTGCTGGGAAAACCCAACCTCCAACAAGATTTTCCCCTGAGTTTTGCTGTTTGGGGGGTTCTGGGGTGGATTCCCCAACCCCTTGGTACCCCTCCTTTTGGGAGGGGGGTTTTTGGGCCACCCCCCCCGGGGCCAAAAAGGGTTTCCGCAATATCTCAACAAACTGGACAATTTTTAAAAAACATGATTAAAAGTCTTAACCCGCTTTTGGGCCTTATTCATGAGCCAACATTTTATTTATTTGTTTAACAATTTTTCCCTTCAGACCCTTTGTTTTCTTGGGGGGTGGAACAGGGGGGGCCCTATCCACCAGGTTGGGGAACTTCCCCTTTGAGGCCCCGTGGCAAAGGGGTTTTTTGGAGGGGGGTTGGCCCTTTTGGAAAATTTTTAAAAAAACAAAGGGTTTGTGGTTTTCACCCTGGTAAAAATAAAGGGGGGTTTTTGATTATTTCTGGGGTTGGTTTGGTTTTTAACCTTTATTCAGTGTACTTTTCATTCTAACCTTTTTGGCTTTGCCCCTTGGCCTTCCGACCCTTTTTTTTACTTGGGAGGTTGGGGGAACACTTTGGGGGAGGCCTACTTTCCCCCATTAAATTAACGCTTTAAAATTGTGATTATTCTGGTATTGGGGATTGGCCCTTCGGCCAATTTATTTAACATTAACAAGGTTTGTTTTTTTGCATTTTTTTTGTGACAATTGGCCTTTTACCTGGCCCCTTCTACTGGGGCATTTTTCAGGTTTATAACCCCCCATACTGGGGCCTTTTTTTAACTTACATTCACAATTTTTGCTGTCCCAAACATTTCCCGGCCTCCCCGGTCCACCTTTTTTTAATTTTTGGGGATTTGAGCTTTTTATTTCACTGGTAAAGCAACCCCCCCCCTAACAAAAAATTCCAAAAACATTGGGGATCAACCTTTCCATAACTGGATTGGGGTTACCAAAATTTTTATTTTTCCCCATGGGGAAAAAACCCCAATACTCCCTTTCCCGTTCCCTTTAAATTTAAGACAGCAAAATTAAAAAAACCCAAATTGGGTCAAATAAGTTTTTACGCAGCAGGATAAACGGACACCCCAACCCCCACTACCGCAAAAGTAACAAATTCACAAAGAAATTCTAACATTCCCCAAGGCCCTTTCAGTTCCCCCCATCCCCCTGGTTGGTGTTACTCCAAGACAAATTTAAGGAACAGGGAGGGCACAGGGCAACCCCCTTCCCCTAACAAAAAATTTAAAATCCCGGAAATGGATGCCAAACCCAAAACCAGCTGGGGTGGCCTGACCAAAACCCCCCTAAAACCCGCATGGAAAGGGAAAACTCCTACATTCCCCAGTTCCCCCACCATAGAAACCCCACCAAAAAGCCCCAAAATTAACAAATGATCCCCCAACAATTACTTGGGAGGGCTTTAATACCAAGCCTGCCCTTTTTGCAAACAGAGCCTTTTTAAGGGGAGCCCAAGCAAACCCTCCGGGGGCAAATTTGCAACCCATATCCAACAAAGGGCCCAAAAAGGGGAAACCCACACCATTTAACAAAAATAAACAAACACCCCAACACCGGGGCTAGGGCCTCAATCAGGGACCAAAACTTACCAGGGTTAAGGAAGGGGAAGGGGGCAGTTCAGCCTGTTTTAGGCCCAGGGGCCCCCCACATAACAAAACCACCTTTTTGGGGGCCCCCAAAGGCAAAACAAAGGGGGATACTCCCGTTCCCCCAATTTCCCCCTGGTGGAAAGAAACCACAATTTTCCTTGGGGTACAGAAGAAAGGGGACCTTGGGGGCATTTTAGCCCCAAGCATTTGAAACCCTGGCCTTGGGGAAAAACATTTTACCCTAACCTGAAGGGGTTCCCCAATTTTTCAAAGGCAGTGTCCCTTCCCAACCAAAATTTATACAAAACCTTTTGGTGTTCCCCCTTCACAATGTGCCAAATCCTCCCTCGGGGTTAAAGGGTCAAAGGGGTGCCTTGCTGGGAGTTGGAACCCCTGGCCCCATTTGGAATTTTGGGGAGGGCCTCTTGCCTTCAAACCCAATAATGCCTGATTAGGCAAGGCCCATAAGGCCCCAAAACCCAAACCAAAAAGATACAAAATAGGAAGTAAAAGGGGGATTCCCAACCCCGAGGTCCCCAAACCTTAAGGGAAACCCCTCAAAACCCTCCTTGCTTCTTCCCTGGGGAAACTGGTGAGTAAAAGGGGAACCTGTTTCCCCGGTTTCACCAAGCACAACCCGACACAGTTTTACTTTTCCTTTTGGTGGCCCCAACACTTAAAAGGGGGGGAAGACAAACAATTCCCCCCACCCCCACAATTTTGGGGAAACCAGTTAACCAACCTAGGTTTTTAGGCCATTGGTTCAGGGTTGGTTTGGGGACCGGGAAGGAAAATGGAAGGGAATCTGCCCTTTTGTTTTAACCAAAATTTTTGGCCCCCAATGGATTGGAAAAACCCCCTGGTTAATACCCAACAAACCCCAAAAAATTCACATTTTATGGAGGGGGGGGAATTTCCTTTTACTATTATGGCCCTTAATTTTACCAAAGCACCCCTTTTGGGATGGAACCAAACCCCAAAACCTCCCGCAAATGGTTTCCAAAAACATCCCACAAGGGGGCAAAGGCCACACAATTGCCCTATGCCCCATTTTTAAATTTTCCAGTGGACTCAGTGGCAATTTTTCCTGCAGGGGGCAACTGGCCGGGGGGAAAACACCCTGGGCCAAGGGAGGGGAATGAAATGCTTCACCTTTACCAAAACAAGTATTGGGAAAATTTTTCAGGAAAATGGACCCCCACTCATACAAAAAGTGGAATTTTTTAACCCAGAGGCCCCCCTTCCCTCCTGTAATGAACCACCTAAAATTGGGAGGCCCTCATTACTTTTCCAAAAGGAAACCCCGGATGGTGGAAATGGAGGGCATAGGACCCCATTTTCAAATTTATTTCCCTGGTTAAGGGAAGAGGAAAAGTATACTAAAAAAACCAAAAGGAGGCCTTAATTTTTTTTTTTTTTTTTTTTTTTTTTTTTTTTTTTTTTTTTTTTTTTTTTTTTTTTTTTTTTTTTTTTTTTTTTTTTTTTTTTTTTTTTTTTTTTTTTTTTTTTTTTTTTCCCCCCCCCCCCCCCCCCCCCCCCCCCCCCCCCCCCCTCCCCGCCCCCCCCCCCCCCCCCCCCCCCCCCCGCCCCCCCCCTCCCCCCCCCCCCCCCCCCCCCGGGGGAGAAAAAAATTTTTCCCGGCCAATCAAATAAAAGCCCCCCCAACCTGGGGCCCTTGTGGGTTTCTTAAAGGGCTTTTTTTGGGGAAAAAAGGTTTTAAGGTTTTGGGCAAACAATGTACAGCCCAATTAATTACATTTTTTTGTATTTTTTTTTTTCGGGCACAGTATACTAACTTTGGAAAATGGCATAGCAGCATATAATTTAATTGGGTGGCGAGAGACAAACACATTCTACTAGGCTTATCAATGCCCTAGGGCAAATAGCCTAGTATGAACCTATGCACCTATGTGTACTGCTATAGTACTTCTGCCATATGTTGCATGTGTGTGTGTTGTGGGGGATGCACAGGTAATGGCCAGATATGTCTCTACAGGCAACTTGTCTGAAACACTCTGAGTGTTCATCCCTACATACTGTATTTTGTGTTGCCATCCAACCCTGTGATGTGGACACACATTACTCAGCCTGGATATACATATCCCAACAACACCACAAGCACAGTACACTGCCTTGCTATGTATGCATGTAATTACACAGTTATTCACTAGTTAGGACTGTGATGCTATCCATGCAGCCCACTGGGCCAGTGGAAGCCACAACACACACTGCTGGCCCCTTTGCAAAAGCTTACCACAGACATCCCACATAGTGCATGTACTGTGCACACACATATCTAACCCAGACCATATGCACACCACTTATTTATCCTGTCCAGTAGACTACAGATACAGGCACATTGTATAACAATAGCAGGAGGCTACTGCAGCACAGGGCAGATTCACATGAAGGCAAGGCATCTGTGGTCAGCAGTGTTAAGATGCTTCACATTCACCAAATGCACAGATATTGGCAACATTGTTGAAGACAGTTTAGGTGCACCCCCCCCCCCCCATTCTCATACACAAGTGGAATTAGTTATCACAGATGACTGTAACCTCCCTATCCTCTCACATGTGCAGGTGAGGGCCACCCTCAACATTGCAGGACACATAGCATCACTGTTACAAAATGATATCCCTGGATGTGTGCTACATTCACCCCTGGAGGACATAGCACCACATTACAGACTGATATTAATCCCTGGCCATACTACAGGATATGTACCTGAACAGTGACATACATACACAGTGGTCCCACACCAATGAGGAGGAACCTCTACTGACCCTGGGAAGTACTGCATCATATGCACAACTGGCCTTGTTTTCTAAGCTATGGAAGTTTTAAGTATGGGCAACATGTACAGCAATATTACATATGTATATATTTCAGGACTATGTACACACAACCTATCTCATGGACATACCTATAGATAGTGAACTATGATACATTTGGAGGTGTCACAGTATACACAGGATTAACCTGCTATTTTGCATTACCTGTGTTTGTGGCAGCTGTTGCTGTGTCAGTGGTGGTGCTTGCTGCTTGCTGTTTGCTGCTGCTGGTTTTGCTGCTGGCTGTTGTTATATTTATTTTATTTCTCTCTCTGTCTCTCTCTCTCTTTCTCTGTAGGTTTTGTGCAATGAATGTATTGCATGAGTGGAGTGTGGGTACTCAATGCTTTTGTAGGTATCTGCATAGGTCCATGTGATGGCCTCTGCACCAATTGTAAGGCAGCATTTGCTAATTGCATGCAGCCAGGTATGTACTGATTGCATGTCTCACTGTGATTTCAGGACACTGCTATAAAAGGGTATGTGAGATAGGCGTTGCCCTTTCAGATTGTAAGGGCGTGCACCATGCTGGTATGCTGTTGACAGTGTTCTGTGAGTGTGAAGGTTAGTACATCTCCCATGCTTCATGCTGTGTTGTAGATTCAGGTTGCTGCATTTCTCTCGCCTGTTCCCTGTAGTGAGTGTGTATGCATACTGACACCTATGACTATATTTCATATGTATTGCTATATATATATATATATATATATATATATATATATATATATATATGTGTGTGTGTGTGTGTGTACATATACATACTTTCATATATGTACATTACCTGACATTATTGGGTACAAGCTAACAATTAGCAGGACTGTTTCTGTTAACACTACACTAGTATGGGAATCCAGTAATTGGGACAGTAAAAGTCTGCCTGACATGCTTTGGGTAGTAGACATACTATATTGCCTTTATCTTCATTCCTACTATTACATGTTCTACTTATTTAGCACTATATTCCTGTATGAGAGTCATGTCTTGCTGGTAGGTCATACAGACTAGTGTTACAATGGTCTTGTGGTAGGGCCTACTAGTATGCTTGTATTTTGCTTTCAAATTGAGTGCAGGGTCTATCATTCAAAGTGCTGGAGGCACCTTTCAGCAGTAAAGGGGTTAGTAGGTCTCACAGGAGTCAGGCTGTGTTGCAGATTCTGGCTGCTGCATTTATCTTCACTGTTTCCTGTAGTGAGTGTGTATGGATACTGACACCTATGACTATATTTCATATGTATTAATATATATTTATATGTATGTATGTGTACATATACATACCTTCATATATGTACATTACCTTATATTATTATGTACAAGCTAACAATTAGCAGGGCTGTTTCTGTTAACACTGAACTAGTGTGGGAATCCAGTAATTCAGCCATTAAAACTCTACCTGTAATGCTTTGGGTAGTACACCTCCTATATTGCCTTTATATTGATCCCTACTAATACATGTTATATTTATTTTAGCACTATATTCTTGTATGGCAGTCATGGCTTAGTGGTAGGTCATACAGACTAATGTTACCAAGGTCCTGGGTTTGAGACTGGCAGTGGGAATTTATTTTTCTTTCCAAACTTTCAAAATGAGTACAGGACCTGTCAATCAAAGTGCGGAAATCACCTTTAAGCAGTTAAAAGGGTTAGTAGGTCTCACAGGGGTCAGGCTGTGTTGCAGATTCTGGCTGCTGCATTTATCTTCACTGTTTCCTGTAGTAAGTGTGTATGGATACTGACACCTATGACTATATTTCATATGTATTACTATATATTTATATATATGTATGTGTACATATACATACCTTCTTATGTGTACATTACCTTACATTATTATGTACAAGCTAACAATTAGCAGGGCTGTTTCTGTTAATACTGAACTAGTGTGGGAATCCAGTAATTCGGCCATTAAAACTCTACCTGAAATGCTTTGGGTAGTACACCTCCAATATTGCCTTTATATTGATTCCTACTATTACATGTTATATTTATTTTAGCACTATGTTCTCATATGGCAGTCATGGCTTAGTGGTAGGTCAAACAGACTAATGTTGCCAAGGTCCTGGGTTCGAGACTGGCAGTGGGAAGTTATTTTTCTTTCCTGGTTTTCAAAATGAGTACAGGACCTGTCAATCAAAGTGCCATAAAGGCACTTTTAAGCACTTAAAACCAGGTCTGCGCTCATTTGCGCGGAGCTCACGCATGCGCACTGGCGGTGAGCTCCGCTAACACACGCGCACACCCACGCTATTTTCTTTGAAAGAAAAGAAAAAGGGGTGACAGGAAAGTGGTGAAAAAGGGGTCACAAAGAGGGTAAGACAGCAGGGAAACAAGCGTGGGATTTGCAGGAAGGATGTGGGTAAGGCCCATAGATGCCCATGTCTTTAGCAGCAACAGCTGTGTATTTCTATGTATTTTGGTGGGACATTTGAAACCTTCCACCCCTGAGAGAGGTGTCAGGACAACATTAATATTTGTTGTAAAGCCAATTGTAATTAACAGTTTCAATGACCAGCGGACATGTGTGCGACATGGACAGCTATGTATGGGGCGTAATTTTTTTGTGGGTACAGAGTGCCCTTTTTTTTTTTTTTCAGGTGAGAGTGGTATGTTGGGTGAAGGAAGTCAGTATAGCTGGGGAGGTAGGTTGGGTAGGTTAACAGACAAGATGCATACAGGGGCGGTGTATGACACAAGTGGGGGGTTACACAATTGACGGGGACGGAGGTTGGGATATCCAAGGCGCATGAGCCCACAGATGGCAACAGTGGAACTGATATCCCCACCCATAGGCAGTTGCCACTGTTCCTTCACAGCCCAGGACGGGGCTGTGCTGGGGGCTGTGCAGGCGGGACAACGGGCATGCCCGTAAGCTGTGCCACCCGAGCCTCGAGCTGGCGTAGGGGCCCAAGAACAGAGTCTTGGATCTCCCTTCGCACCACAGACCGGACACCTTGGAGGGTGAGTGGATGTACTCCTCCGGCCAAGCTTGCAGAGGGGGGACGGGCCCCATCCCCTGCAGCGCTTCCACCCGAAGGTGGCACAGGGCCACCGGAGGAGGGTCCAGCCTGGGCACTAGTGCCAGGTGCAGTCGCCAGCTGAGGTGGGAGAGGTGGGTCCGCTGGGACCTGCCTTCCCAAGCGTTCTAGGTTTGTGGGTATGTTATGTTAGTTTGGGTTAGTGGCATATTATTCCATTCCAATTAGTTGTAACAGCATGCATTGGTATTCCCATTAAACAAACACCCAGATATTAACACCATTGAACAACGGGCATATCAATATCACATGCATTATTTGAACGGAAATACACAATCAAACAACATGCAGGGTTGATTAATGGCAACAGGCCATCAGGGTTGCAGGTATGAACAGGGCACATGCACAAACAGACATGCATATATTTGTGAACAGGACAAATGTCCATGGTTAATGAAATGTTCACATACCAATATTTAGTGAGTGTTTTAATTTGCAATTATAGGGTGGGGTGGAGAAAGAAAATGATGACACATTCATAAGTTATACATTGATATACATTTGTAATAGGTACACAATTAACTTGAGGCTGATGTTTCAAAATAATTTTTATTTGACTGTCATGCTAGACCTGTTACAGATACACCACTATCCTAGTTATTTTGAATTTGATCAGATACATCATCCTGCTACACTTTGATGACACGACAGGGGACAACTATGGCTGTTTAGTTTGTCAGACAATCATTCATTCTATCTGCAAATTGTTTACTGTCATCACCATATACAGATTTTGGCTTAAACATTCAAGATTCAGACACACTGAAATCAGTTTGGGATGTTAATTTGTAATTCCCACATGCATTTAGTTCTGTGGAGACACACTGAGGCTTATATATTCGGGGGTTATTACTACTTTATTTATTGATACATGACCCTTTCTGTCACTCTCACACATCCTGCAATTTCACAGTTCAGGTTGGTACTTCTAGGCTTTGTTCACATATTAGACTTGTGGTGATTCAAACACTTTCCAGCAGCCTCACTTCTGTCATGATTCAGCATTTCAACAGGGGATATATCTCACATCTGATTACCTCGGATTCTGAAGCTGTACTCTTGAGACTACTGCAGGTTATACTATATTTAATTAATGGTGGGACATCTGTATTACAGCACTATTTATTTCTATCAATTATATTTCCAGTTACACTTGCATACTGCTGAACTTGTTGCAGCCATACCTGCAGACTTTCACTTCTTGCTTGCACATTATATTTCTTTTAATCAATACAGTGCAGTGTTCTGATACGTGCTACACTATAATATTTATTTACAAGTACTATGTGGGGTTACTAACCTGCATGGTGGCGCAGCCGCACCAGCCTGCAGTCATGCACCCTTCGGTTCGCAGAGCAGACACCTGCAGCTGTAATACAAAACAAGTAATATCGGAATACACATCTCCATGGTATCAGCTAGTTGAATTCCTTACATACATAAGTAAAATGTAACTTACTCAGTAGTGGGGCGTTGGGCGTATCCTGGGCCTCCTGGATCCATTGGGTCAACTGGTCTTGCTTACGCCGCTTCAGGTCCACATGGTGGTGACGGACCTGCTCACCAGTTCGTGGTATGCCAGTAGCACTAGTAAGATCATGAGCCAACTGGTCCCATGCCTCCGCCCTGTACGCTCCCCATGAGACCTGGCCCTGCATGAGTTGGGCCTCATGATGGTGAACTAGGAGCCAGACCATGTATCTGGACTCCTCAACGCCCCACCGCTGTGTTCGAAAGCAACGTCCTTCCCCTACTCCACTCATTCTGCCTGCAGGTCTGTTCTACAATCGGTTCTGCTGTGTATTCCCGACAATGGGGCTTATATATGCCGATTTTCCCGCACATTTCTATGATTGGCCATTTTGGAATTGTATCTACTTCACAGAAACTGCTTTATCATGCTCCATTCTGGATTATATCCTATATATATGCTATTTCTGCATTTCTAAGTATTGCTGTCATGGCTTAGTGGTTTAGTACCTTGACTCTAGTGCATGGTATCCTGGGTTCGAATCTGACCACTGATTTTTAATTTTCAAGACTGTCTAGAAATGAGTTGAGGACCTGTCAACCAAACATGCCAAAAGCACTTTTAAGCACTTAAAACCAGGTCTGCGCTCGTTTGCGCAGAGCTAACGCATGCGCACTGGCAGTTAGCTTGTGGGAGCGGCGCGCAAACGGTGTGCGCTGGGATAAACCTTAATTGGCTGGTGACACACATGTTAAGCTAAGCACAGCTAGTTGCACACAGTTTGAGCCTGTTAAACCAGTGCTTAGCTACGGGCAAGCAATTTGCAGCTTTTTAAACACTACTCAGCTACGAGCACTCTGTCTCACTGCAGCTTAGCTATCAGTACATTTCTAAATATTTTTATTATTGTGTTACTTCAACATATATGCTCCATTTCATTCCATTTTACAAAAGGGTATACTTTTACATTTGTACAATACTGTCAGGGGCCTTTTTTTGTGCTTATTTAGTTGCTCTGTGGGCTCGAACCCTGCCTGCCTACTCTTAGGCCGGCAACTCTACCGCTAAGCTATTTCTTCTTGGTTTACTTTGCATATTTAGTTCTCATATCCTTCTCCACTGCCTGCTAACTGCAATTGCGCTAGTAGCACACCCGCGCACACAGTAGCACACATTTACGGGGTTTAAAACAAATAAAACAGTTTTTATTTTCATTTTATAGCATCTGTTCACTTTGTACACTGATGGTCTGTGGGGGAATGTGTTGTGTAGTGTGTTTATTTACATTTCCATGGCCTCTCTCATGGCTGTTTACTTTCAGCCATTCTATACTTCCGGGGGCATGTCCGCATGCAGGGCTTAGCCTACGGACACGCCCCCTACTCTCTTACACGGACCGTGTAAGAGTTACAGTGTGATTCAGCATGCCTCATGCACCTCATGCATATGCATGACATGCTGACATCACACCGTTTAACTGCAGCCTCCGTGTAAGAGTTATAACTCTTACACGGAGGCTTCCTGAATCTGGCCCAGAGTAAATACAATAAAAATGTTTTTAAGATCTTTGACAGGCAAAGAAAAGTAATATAAAATATTCAAAAAAAGGTGTCATGAATTTGTTTGTGGATGAACTAAAGTGAAAATAAATAAGAGTGACCAAAGGGCAAGCACAGACTGGGAAGATGGGGAACAGCATATTTTGGCAGGTACATCAAAGCCTACATTATTAAGCACTGCCTAAAGGAAGTAAGCTTGGGGTAAGAAGAGATGCAAAGGTATGAAAAAAATAAAAATAGGAAGAGGGATGTGGCACAGAAAAAAAGCATAAGAAAAAAAATAAAATGATGGAGTAAACGATGTTGTAAATGTTATTACAAAATATTAATTCTGCCATGAATGTTTCTTGAAAAAGCCAGTGATTTAGAAATTTGCAGTATGATACAAATAAATATATCAGAAGCAAAAGTTATAATTTTTTGCTGCTGAAATGGCACTGTGAAAAGAACTGTGTGGTAAAAAAAGCTTCTGATTTATGAAGGTGGATAGGGATGTGGCCTCTGTTATTATGTAAAGAAAAGACTGCATACAAGCTATCAAAGAGCAGTTTTTAGACAAGCTTGAAGCATTTGAGAATGTCAGCATGAATGTTATTTATAAAGTGTATAAATGTATTGATGCAACAAGAAGTGAATTACTTGTTAGTAACATACTGACTGATTTATTGTTATATTTATTTATTTATGCTAAAAAAAATCCCAAAATGCTGACCTTTTTGAGGATCTCTAAGCCAGGACAAGACAGCATGTACACCTACTAGGAGCAAAAATAAACTGGAAGATCACCAAAGCACTGGGTGAGGAAAAAACAGTGTTTACTGCCTTCTTTGACCTGATCAAAACTTTTTTAACACAAAACCCCACTCAGACAATACCTCCATTCAGACTGATAGTGAGTACAGCAGGCTCTAATATCAAACCTTTAGGTATGTTTGTTGGACAGGTATTTAATAGCTTTGCAAAGCACATAAGCACATACACTACTTTCATTTTTTTCTAAAATAAGGAATCTGCCTCTTGATATGATAATGATATTAGTAACTTCTTCTTCTTTTGGCTTTTCCTGGTTAGGGGTCGCCACAGTGGATCACCAGCCCGCTCATGATTGGCAGTGGAGTTTTACAGTGTCAAGTTGCTAGCCCAGTGCCCAACCTTCCATAGAAGGCACACACACAGATGCACTCATGTCTAGGGCCAATTTAGAGTGTCCAATCCACCTACAGCATGTCTTTGGGATGTGGGAGGAAACCAGAGCACCCAGAGAAAACCCACGCAACCATAGGGAGGACATGCAGACTCTGTACAGAAGGCACCCCAGCCGAGGATCAAACCAGAGAACCTGTTGCTATGAGGCAGCAACACTAACCACTGCACCACCGCAGCCACCCCGATAGTGATATTAGTAACAATAAATATTATTTCATTTTACTCAGCTACACCCAACGAGGATGGCAATTAAAGTAGCCAGAAGGAATTTCACAGAAAGTAGGGTATGTTTAATATGTGTCCCAGGCCTATTGGAGCCTAGCATTGAGCAGAATTCTAACTTCTCAGTAGATGATTGTAACACCTTCCATACATCCATACCAGTTACTGAACAGGAAAACACAAAAGTGGAGGTGTTTCAATTTTCATCAAAAACAAACACAGCTCAAGATTGGTCACACACTGATGTGCTTAAACTTCTCCTTGTCCAGATTACCATGGGAAAAGCCCCATACTATATCCTTGCAAACTATAGGTCACCTTCTATAACCTAGGAAGCCCATAGTTCTTACTTAAATGTATTGGTGATACTCCCATTCCACCCAACACCATAATTATGGCAACTTTAACCCCACTATAAACTGGAAATCATACACAATCACTAACATGCAGATGCAGAGATTCCTGGATTTTGTGAGACAAACACCCTGGACAAGATAGCATGTACACCCACTAGGAGAAAAAAAACATATTGGAAGGTTACCAAAGCAATGAATGAGAGAAAAACAGTGCTTACAGCCTACCCTGACCAAAGCAAAACCTTTGACACAATCAGGACTGGCCTTTGGTCAACTGGTGCCCTAGGTAAAAGGTCTCCACAGCACCCCCCAACACCACTTGGTGCTCCTATCCTGGTCTATTTCCACCATCCAGATTACTGGAAAAGTGCCCCTGCTAGAGTGGCACCCTAGACGGCCACCTAGTTGGCCTATGCCTAGGGCCAGCTATGGATACAATACCCCACTCAGGCATTACTGAAAACAAACAAAATTAGATATTAATCCCTATGTCATCTGTGAAATAGCCTGCTAGCTAACAGATATGATCGAAAAAGTTAGGATAGGGGAGTCTGCCTCCACAAAGAGGCTAGTCCCTAGCAGAGTCCCTCAGGGTTTGGTGCTGCTACCACTCCTTGTGGTCTCTATATATCTGTGAACAAGGCCAACACCAAGGGTTTCTGGCTAAGTCTGCAGACAATTGTAAACTCAGTGCAGTCATAGAATCCCCAAATAACACAAATACCCTCCAAGAAGTCCTGTCACAAACAAATAACTGGTCATGAATTAACAACCTAAAACTCAGTGCCAAGAAATGCATAATTGTATCTTTTGGGAAGACAGCTACTACTGAAAATGGCCACTTTGACAATATACACATAAGTGTAAACCCAGTTGTCAGAGATCTGGGAACACATGTAGATAACACTCTGTCTTTTGACTGTCATGTGTCTGCAATAGTAAGAAAGTTATTCTATGTTGTGCAACTTTTAAGCAATGGTATGGCATCTAGGTCAAAGGATGTCATTGTTCCACTATACTCAGCCCTCATCAGACCAATTAATGAGTACAATGTCACTTTCATTATGTACTTGACCAGGTATATGTAGCAGCAGGAGTGTCTATACAGGTTCCCCTAAAAAGAATGCAGAGCATAAATAACATGTCCTATGTGGACATCCTGTCCATTTACTTTGCATTCTACAGGTTGTTAAGAGGTGATCTATGGCTAGCCTACAAAGCATCCTCTGATCCAACACTGACAGACCTGTTGCACATCCTCAAAACAAATAGAAGCAGAATTATCCAAACTAGGGACCTCAATCTCACCTGCAACATTAATAGCACATGCTATAGGGAAAGGTATGTGTCTCAGAGACTACCCATTCTGTATGGCAGGCTTTCAATCAGTGTCAATCAGAGCTCTTCCCTAACCCAATTCAACTGTAACTTGGACCAGTAGGTGGGGAAATCAGACATTTATCCCTGGTCTGGCACCTATGTCTCTAGTGCACAGAGGCAGCCTATAAATGAATAATTGCCTGAGCCCAAGTCTACATATACCCCATAAAATCATTTTAAAATATCAGCTTGCCAAGTATATTTAGGAAGTAGGGCTAGGCTTAAATAAATCCTCAGCAGCTGTCTACCTAGCAGTCACCTATGAACATATAAACCTCTATGTACATTGTTGGAGCTAATGTCAGAAAATAACTTTTTTATGCATGATGGAGAATTTTATAAGCAGTTGACAGGCACTGCCATGGATACCATAATATATACATAATGAGGTGGTTTATGAAACTGCAACAGTACTTTCACATTCCACCCTTGAGCAGTGACAGTAACTATATTATTTCTCATCAAATGCTAGTATAATAGACTTGTCATGTTGATAAAATGCTGGTATATGAGCACAGAACTGGAAAACAACATTTATATTTGTGGTTAACAATACCCAGCACCCATGAGTACTCTTGGCACACTTTTAGAAAGGTTTATATGATTACATAACAGTATACCAGGGCTGCTCAAGGTACTGACAGCAGTAGCATACAGTGTTGGTATAAAATATGTTTAGCATACATTATGACTGCTATAAAGCATATCAAGCAGAATTGCAATAACAATTATAACATTATAGTGTGTTTTCTGGGGGTGGTAAATGCTGTTTGGACAGTCAGTAGAGGTGGATATTTGTTGTAGAAATGTCTTTTTTGCAATGCTATGGGAGGACTGCTCAATTGGTACAATATAATGCAAAATACATTGTAGATTCTTTCGGCTTTTCCTGGTTAGGGGTTGCCACAGCTGAACTCCAGTCTGCTAATGATTGGCAGTAGATTTTTACATGCCGAGTTGCCAGCCCTGACACACAACCTTCAATGAAAGTACACCCATTCATGCATGTCTCCACACAGAAGACGCTCTAGCTGAGAATCGAAAAGGACAACGTCTTACTGTGAGGTGACAACGCTACCACTGCACCACCACCGCATTGCAAAATACATTGTAGATAAATACAGTAAATTAATCATCACTGTCATATTTGATAGTGCAGTGTTAGAAAATTGTAGAGTATAGCACACTGAACTGGTTCACATTACATAAAAGCATACTGAATAGAAGTATACATTCACAGTGTTCCAATGTTGTAATGTTTAGTGGGGTGAATTTTGTTTGGACAGTTAATAGAGGTACATATTTGTTAGTGGAGACTTTATGCTGTCATATTGTTGTAGTGCTATTGGCATACTTATATATCCCTCCATCCATCCATCTGTCCATCTATCCATCCACAACCACTTTTCCTGTTTTTGCGTATGAGGTTTGTGTGTGACTTCAACAGGGGCAATCATCTATAGCCAAAGTTTACACCAAATCTTCTCACTGTCTTCATTGCTTTGGTCTCTTTCTGACTTTTTCACTCAAGTTGCTGAACAGGCAGTTCAAAGTAAAGTTGTTGCAAGTCACACATCTACTTGGAACTCTTATATCTGGATACAGAGGTGCAATAGAGATACATTCAGCTACAGTTTGTGTATTACCCATGTGTCATTCTCAATATACTCTGTGTATATTTAGTACAGAGCCAACACAGAGTGTTTTCCCATACATGACACTGCTTATCGCGCAGCATCCCACTATGAATATTAATGATGAGTGGCACCCGTAAGCTAGGTTTCATGGCTTGCACCCGGGTTTCTGGCCCTGAAGCCTATAGAATGAATGCAGATTGAACCACCCAACCTTTTACTGCAAGAAATCTGGACAAACACTAAACTAATGGGAGACAAAGGGCCAAAAATAGGGACAGATTTACTGTACTGCTCTGATAACTGTAGAAAATAGGTAGAATAATAACATTTGTGTTAGAATGCATTTTCTGAAGGATATGAAGTACAAAATGGAAATGTATGTCATTATGTATTGACTTCAATAGTCAATGATTTCCCAATAAATCACACATATTATAAGGAATAGCTCAAAAAATATGAAGCAAACATCTGGACATTCTGCAAAAATCTGGACAGCCTCCCCTTTTTTTTTGATGCCAATGTTTGCATGATGCACCGCTTGGCACAAATGTGTTTGGTTGTGCTCACCTGGTTTGCATGAAGCACAGTAGTGCACATACTGGAGGAATCGACCACCCAGGTTTCAGACAGGACATACACAGCCACAAACATAATTAATTCAATTAATACTATTGGCTATCTCGCAAACACAGTAAGTGGTGTTGCACTATGATTAACAGTGAGAACTTTACAATAACTACTAAAATAGGGCATATCATGTCACTAATCCTGGGCAGCAGGTGTTAACTGTATATGTGGAATGCAAATGATCTGGGGTTCTAGTACAGGGTGTGCACATTTTGTTTTACTGTTGTAAGGTTGCAGATTATAGCAATGAAGTGCAACATACACAACTGTTTTCTCAACATTCTTGTCGTAATAGTTGTAAGTGTAGGAGAATTGTGGACATGATTCATTTGACTAGCATATTTATTCAAGTCCCTGTATACCAAATAATCTTGAAATTGCAGTGCTTACCACTGTTGTGAATCACATAACACTGCGCAAACATGGTGTCCATCAGTGTGCACCCTCGCCTACCATGTTTGCTCAATGCTAAGCAATGCTCAATGCTTTCAATGTTCCAAAACCAAAATGTGTGCATTCCCAATAAGCACAAGATGTGCAATAAGCAGGAAAACATCAATATATAAAATGCAATTGGCAGGAAAATGCTCATTCTGCATTGAGCTTCAGCTTTGGCAGGCATGTCAGGAGTTGCCGGTGAGGGTGTGCACTTTTGGATGCAGAGGTGGGGTGTCGAGGAGTCCAAAGTTTTTGTTGGACTCCAAGTTAAGGAGCATGGTCCTCACTTTCTGCAGTGGGACTATTCAGGCTGAGAATACAAATCTGAAGCCTGGAATAGTATTGCCAGGGCACTGACCAGTGCTACAAGTACCCCTTGCACTAGTCAGAAATGCAAACATCACTTTGATGACCTCTGGTGAAGGAAGCAGGATACCCTCAACCATTGGATTTGGGGATTTAGTACAGGGGTACCCTACAGATGTGCAAGTATCAATTTCAGTGAGTAATTGTAAGAGTTAAAGGCTGAATATAGTCAAGACTGGTATTCATAATGGTATTTTGCTCTGTTCTGGATTTTGCTACAGAGCAAGTCTTGAATGTTAGGACCCATGCTGCACATATGTTAAGGATACGAGAAACATGTGATATGCATGCATCAGAATAGTACTGTCTAAATAGTATTTTAATAATAATTATTATTATTTATATAGTAATTTAGTACCATTAAAAGTTAAGGACTACTTACATGGTATTTAATACAGTTGTATCAAAATGAGCATACATATCTCAACTGTAAAATAAAACGATGCATGCTGTAGTCTGTAGCACAAAGCAATAGTGGCATATTCTCAAATAACAGTGAGCATGCAACTCAAAACGGTAAAAGGAATGTATGCATGTAGTAGTCTGTAGGAGAAAATAACAGTACAGTATTAGAGAGTAGTCATTGGTTGTGGGTTCAAAAAACACACTTCCCAAATATACAACACTGTTAGGTTTTCATCATTGTTGCAATGTAACTTCAGCCCTCTGTACCAGTGGTGCAAAGGGCCTTCTGTAAACTGTAATCAGTATAATTGGAACACACATATGTATATGGACACATAAAGGACTGGTGGCTGCAAGCTGTTCTACTATAGTGTTCCTCTGTTATGAACCGGATAGTCTTAAAAGTAATGAAGAAATTTTTTATGAGTTTGCAGTGTTAAAAGTAAAAGTAACAGAATAGAATCAGATAATTGTATCAATGCTTTGTTTGTCACATATGAAGTTACTAATGTTCTCCCTTATTTTCTCTCACCCTAAATCTTTTTGTTTTTTTCTTTTTTTTTTTTTTTAATTTTTTTCTTTTTTTTTTTCTTTTTTTCCCACAGCACAGCAGGGTAGGCCTGTCCCACTGGATCCTTCTGCCTCTGTCCACCAGCTGCAGCATCACTGCCTAGCGCATCTGGTGCACAATCTGGTAGCACACCCTCTGCTACCCCTGCACTACCTGGGCCCTCAGGTACTTCTTCCATGGAGGACAGGTCTGTAGCTCCCTCCTGGAGCAGTGGTGGAGGTGGTGAGTTTATTACCTGACAGGAACTGCCAGGGATTGTGAGTAGGATCATGTGAAACATTGTGGGAACATGCCTATGCCAGATGAAACACCTTCTCTCCATCCTCATTCAAAAAGAACGTAGGAGAAGCAGACATCAGGCACTGCAGTCAGTGTCTCAGTGAGGTGACACTGATGACAGTCCACAGGGTGAGGACTACATTTTCACTGTCAACCACCTCAACAAGCATGGGACCTGGAAATTATAAAAAAATGGAGAAATAGTTGAAATGAAGAAAATCAATCTATGACATACACAGTAGAAAATGTTACTACATGAGATATGCCTACATAGATTTGGTTCCCAACTCTCACTGCAATCAACTATCAGAAAACACGAGGGGGGACTTATCCATCTTTGCCACACAAACAGCTTACTTGCTGATGGACACCTGCAAGTCAGATAACTCTCTGCTGTCACATGTTACATTAATTTTGGTACAAATCTCCCACCTTGTAGTTGCCTACTGTACCAAGTGATGAAATACAAGGCCATGTCATAATATTATTATATAATATAGTACATTTTCAGGATTTACCTTGTAGATGCAAGCAGTATACAGCCAATACATGAGGAGGTAAAGGCTCTGGGTCTGAGTTGAGACTGGAAGAGGTGGCAGAGTTCCTGTATTGTGTCCCTGTCCACCCCGTATCACTCTACAATATCCATGTTGTATATATTGTAATAAGTTAATGTGGCCTGAAAACTCTTCTCCATCTTGGCCTAGGCCTATTGACAGCATCAGCAGAATTGCCTGCAGCCTGTAGCACATACAAATGGAGTTAAGCAGCAGCAGCTCCTAACATTATGTCTGTGTAGACTTTCTGTGTCTGTACTCCACTACTTTTAAAATCGAAAGGAAAAAACAGCATGTAGTCTGCATGGTTGCTTTATAACTTGTTGAATAGCTCCACCAGATTGGTTGATTAACAAGCAGTTTAGCTGCTTATGCTGTAATTAATATCTCTGAAACAGAGGCTAAGACAGATGAGATTCCTTAATAAGCTCCTCCATTATATAAAGCTAGCCAAACTGATGGTGAGGACACCTGCTATATGTTTGCAGGACTTAAAAAAAAAAATTTACAAAGATATCTTTACAGAGGAGTACTGAACTCCAGGAGGTATGCTCCCATTTTGTTATCTGCATAATGTACATTCTGGAATATATTAATGAATAATGTGAAGCAAAGCCTTTTACATTTTTATTTGTATGCATTAGACATGTACTGATGGCATGGCCATGTTTGTCAAGCCATTTCAGAGGTACAAATGATTGACAATACATGAAAATTAGAAAGCTGTGTGATACATATGTAGAAATGTTTCAGGGACAGGTCCTTTGAAAACACATTTAGCATTTCAAAATGGTTTGTGTACCTGTTATTTTGTGGGTGGGGGAGTAAAGAAAAGTTACCATATGCTACAAACTAGAATGCACTGTTATTTTGGGAGGGAGCACAGTGGAGTTACTGCTATGGCACAAACAAGGATATGTTGCTCTTGCTACTCTCCTTGTTTTGAATTCTGCCTGTTATTTGTATGTCACATCTGTAGACTGTTACATGTTTTTCCACTGGGTACTCCTGACTGCCTACCTTTACTGTTTTATCTGGTAACAGTTACTTTGTAATTATGTGGTACTTATGTGTATTATCATTTTGTTGTCTTTTAGGACACAAAATGTCACTGAGGCAGTGACCCCCCCCCCCCTTTAGTGAAGCCGAAAATAATATCATCATTGACGAGATCTGACAACATGGTACATTTCTTCTGAGAAAGAGTATTCCCAATATGACAGAAAGGCTCAGAGTATGGCAGCAGCATATATTCCGTGGGCAGCCACAGACAGACATATGAGTAGGTGTGCCACAGGGCCACTGATATGATTACCTCTGCATGGAGGCATGCAGCTGCTGTTGCGTGAGACCAGAGGGTAACTGAGGGTGGGCTTGATGCAGAACCACCTCTTACCCTCAATAAGGAATTCCTGGGAAACATCCTCCAACAGGATGACTGACAGCAGAGTGGATCACAACATGTCATTTACATAATCGCCACTCCTATAAAGTCCCAGGAGGAGCTTTCAGGTATGCTTTGTTATATGACCAGTTGAATATTGTTGTATAGTAAAACAATTGAAACAAAAAATTACTTCTGTCACATGTCTTTTTTGGGGGTGATTAAAGATTTGTGCTGTGATAAGCTCATTTTGGAACTGTCAACCATGTTTTTGTTGAACATGCACCTAATGCAGATATAGAGGAGTACATGTAGTACCCCCTGTTTTACTGTTAAATGTGATGATGTTGCCCCTACCTCTTACTTAGCTTACTTCAGGACCATCAGGAATTCAGTGACTTATACCTCCTGCAGACGACAAGCCAAATAAATTTATTTCAGTACTGCAGATCAAATTATAAAAATATCATAATGTGTCATTTTAGGCCTGTTGTATGTAATGCTGTACCATCTGTAATAGTGGCAGCACTGTTAATTGTTTAGCATTTATTGCACTATAGTAGTGCAGGCATTAATGTAGGCCTGTGTTTCTCCCTTTTTATTACAGATGATCATAAGAGTGGGAGTGTAGCCCCTGTGCACCTGATGTCAATGGCTCATCATACACTGATGATGATGGTGGGAAAACTAAGGCACAGTCGAGGGGTGCAGAGATTGAATCTGGCACAAAAGTTGACATCCAGCCACCCCCTTCTTTTTCCTTGGACACAACCAGTAGCCCAATGCCTACCCAGTTCACTGAGCTCACAGATCTAGGACAGGTAGAGGGCAAGGACATTGAGCAAGAAGTGTGGCTACTGCGGCTTCAGTGTCTGTTGAGTCAGCCATAGCCAAAGTGTTGATGAGGTGCCATGCAGGAGGGTTGATAAGGGTGCTTAGTTGGTGCCTGTTGTCTCTCCTCCACCTGGTGCAGGTGTCTTTTCCTGTGTCACTCAATGTATGTTTAGAACTGTCATGGAGGCACAGGCACATTTAGAAAGATGCTCCAGACAAATGCTCAGGTTTGAGGATGTGGCACAGTCTGACATGCATGACTACCTCCATTGTGTCACCGATTCACTGGATTGGATGAATGACACATTGGAATGAGGGGTGTCATTGAAGGACTGAGGGGTGTCTGTCATGGACTGAGCAGTGTCTATGATGGAACATCTGCTGGGAGGGGAATGGCATCCTCGTGGGCATAGGTCAGCCATAACATCTGCTGATAGCCAATGTGGCTGTGCCTGATCACGCTGCCATAGTGGCAGTACTTCTGCTGGTCCATCAGTGAGTGTGCTGTACACACCCAGATGTGGCAGGCCATGGGGTTGTGGTCATGAGCATTCCTGTGAAGAGAATATATCCAGCAGATATAGTCACACTCAAGTAGCAGTACTGCATCTGACCTTGGGTAAAGCCAGTTCTCATGGTCAGGGTTGACAATGATGAACTGCCACCTCTACCATGCATGGCTCACACCTGTCTAACATACCAAGATGTAGAGCTAACACCAAGCTTAGCTGTGTTCATGCAGATTCTCACACACCACTTATAGATTTATATGTTCATAGGTGTTTACTAGGTTCACAAGTGCAAGGTCTTTTTTAAGCCTAGTCATGCATCCCAAATGAAGGACCTCTACAGACACACACAACAGTTACATGGGTCAGTCTGCCTGCTTCCCTTTCTTACTCACATGCACTCACCGACCTTTTGTGTCTTCCTGGACCTTCTGCTCCTCCACATAACACCCTGTGCAAGTGGTGATAACTGTGCCATATCCCTGTTTTCACTCTTTTGGATTCAGGGATACAAAAGCTTGTTGTCTGATGCACAGGGTGCATAGTTACATTGGTGCCTAGTATATCTGCATTTGTGTTGTTGAACTGACAATTGTACCTGTCACTTATATTTGCCTTGCCAAAGTATATAGTGGATATCATTATTATGTCAGTACTTTCTAGTATATTCTCTTGTAAGGGTTGTGAAGTCAGTTACTGCAATGTGTCTCATTACTTTCTAACTTTTCTCATTAATGTTTTTCAGTACACATGTGTGGTGCACATCATAAGACACTCCATCACAATCAAATCTCAGGAATGTCTAACAGCACTATAATAAAACTAATCACAACAGTAATACAGTATAATGCACTCTTTTGCATGAACCTCATCAGACATATGCAGCAGCTGGACAGACCACAGGGCATGATGTGTGTGGGTAGATTAAAAGACCCATCACTGTCATCTGTCTGGTAACACATTAAATTGTAACTGCTATTCTAAGCCTCTCACTTTTGGTATATGCATTTCTGCTTCAGGCCAGTTGTCTAACATTAAGAAGGTTTGTAGTCTACACTCTTGTGGAAGGAGATGGTAACCTCTGCCCTTCTGATCTGGGAACTGCTGGCTGAATGCTTATTGTGTCTGTTGTTCTACGTGTCTTTTTATGGTTTAAACACTGGGCCTACAAGCCAGTTATTTTACATTAGGAAGGTTTGTGGTCTAGACTCTTGTGGCAGGAAAGGATAGCCTACACCCTTCTATGCAGAGGATTGCTGGTTGATGGCTTATTGTGTCTGTTATTCTGAAAGTGTCTTAGAGCTGGTTTTAAACACTTGGATTCCACATCACTTATTTCACACTAGCAAGGCTTGTTGTCTACACTCTTGGAGTATTCTACCGAATTGCTGCTTTATTTAGACTGTTGTTTTTACTGTTGTAATTGTGATTTTTTTTTTATTTTTTGCACTTTGAATTTCTAGTACTTCTGCATTTTAGAGCATAGTTTAGATTCAGGCTTGCTGATTCTAGACTGTTTGGTATCATTTGAGCACCAAAACCAGCAATCTTACATTAAGAAGCCCCCCCCCCCCACTGCACCCTTGTGGCAGAAGTGTGCAGCCAAGGACCCATCTGTGCTGAGGATTGCAGGAATAAAGCTTAGTCTTGGCCTTTCCCTTTGTTTACTTTTTTTTATAATTGTTTAACTTTGTTTGTATTCCAGTATTATGTTTGGCTGGGTTTGGCAACTCCACAGTGAGACACACAGATATCCTCCTCACCAGGTTGGACAAGGAGAAGGTCACAGTCAGCTGCCTGTCAGGTGCCAGGATCCAACAGATTGTGCACACAGTTAAGCCTCTCAATAACTAGTACTGTTATGACTCTGTCATAGTCCATGGTAGAGTGAATGATTGGAGAAGTACCTCACTGTACTATATGAAGAGAGACATGACTGAGCTCTCAGATTATCTGTCCTGGGCATGCATCTCCCTAGCTCTAAGCAGCATTCTACCTTCACCCAGGATTGTGGCTCAATATAAACCAATCACGACTGACTTCAGCAATTGGTTTAAGTTCTGATGTCAATCTAGGGGATCCAGTATCTGTCACCCTGGGGAAATATGGTCAAAAGACCATGCTGACTTGCCAGAGATGATCTTCATCTGTTGCCTCTTGGCATTTGGCTACTGGTAAAGGTACTTGCCTCCCCACAGTGCCTTTTTAGGCAATATCAGAACAACTAAATTCCCAATGTAAAATAAATGCACTAGAGACAAACTCAAGGATGTGAAGTTGTTCAATCTCGCCGTTCATTCTTCACTGATGGGTTCGGAGCCGATCCTCGGCTCTGACATGACTGACTAGCAAGCTCAAGGTTCTCCAGTAGCTCGAGACCCAACCCCTTATCCCACAATTCACTGCTAGAAATACCTCAGATCTAGTTTGCCATGGCATGGATCTATTGGTTTCCAGCATTGCTCGAGACTTTATTGGGAGTTTTCAACTTTCAGCAAGTTATATTTTTCAATTTCTTATATATATTTGATTAATTTTTAATACTAGATATTACTAGTTAGTAGATAGTAGTTTTCTGTTTTCAACCCGTTTTCCTCAGTAAAATCTTTTTTTGCCTTTGGCCCTTTGGCCTTAGGATCTCTTTCTATAGTTGTTAGTCGGTGTTCCCTGTTTGGGACTCTTGTTATTGGATTACTTAATCCTGTTTATATTGATATAGTTATTAGTTGCCCCTTTAGGGCTGTGTGTGTTTTGTGTGAGTTAGTTAGTTAAGATTTCTAAAATAGCTCATAGTTAAATAGTGTGTTCCATATAGTGGAAATTGTAAAATGTCTGAAGACAAAGATAAACGTCCAAAGTCTGGGTTTAAAAAATACCCAGACTGCAGACAGAAAATGTCCATCATGGATGCCCATGTGCAGTGTGTTTACTGTTTGGGTGAGGTGCACCTGCAAGAGTGATGCAGTATCTGTCATTCCTTTTCCAACAGAGTGCTAGCAGAAAGGAAGAGGAAGTTAATTGATAGGGGTATTAACAAACACCCTTTTTCTGAGGCATTGTCTGACCAGGATGGGGCCAGCAAATCATCCAAATCTTCATCTGAATCTAGGTCTAAAAAGGGAAAAAGGTCAGAAAGTGTGGTGAATTCGGATCCACTGCCTTCGGAGCCGACAGTATGTTCTTTTCAGAACCAGGACACTGCTCTGGAACCGGTTGCCGAAATACCTCCATCCATATTGCTCCAGTTGGCTCACATCTATTCACTCTTCTGTCAGCCATTCTGATCTGGATATGGACCGGCTGGTCCAGAAACTCTTAAAGGCACCAAGCCTAGCTAAACTGCTGTAGGCTCAGACCAAACTGTCAGAGCTGAAGACCACTACTCTTGAATTGTTTGCTCCTCCTCCGAGCCATACTGGACCTTTGGAGCCAGAGGAGTCCAACCTGATGATTGTGGATCCCTTGGAGCCGACACCTTCTCCAGTGTCATCAGCTCCATCTGCTCAGACCGTCTCGGTGCTGACCGGGGACTCTAGGAGCTGACACTCTCCGGTCTGGTCTGGGGAGGATAGCCGCACCGACTTGTCAGTGCCGACTCTTCCACTCGGGGCCTTGGCTCGGGTGAGCTCAGCTACTACCTCAGGCTTGGAGCCCACAGCTTCGGTGCGGGAGGAGATTGCGGCTCCGTCGGATCCATTGACTCCTTCTCATTGGAGCTGAGGTGCATTCGAAACCATGAGGCAAGTGTTGTCTCCTAAGACTTCCTCATCTCAAGCTCTGGCCTCTTCTTCCCCTAAAGTGCTTGTGTCAGTTTCTGTCTCCTCCAGTCATCCCAAGCGTAGAGACCCTGAGCCTCAGGTAACCCCACAGGGTGCTCCCTGCTCTTCTGAGACCTCTCTAGAAGTTCCCCCTGAAGAGGTTCCCAGGAAGAGATTATGCAAGAGGAGTCATTTGGACTCCACCCAGGAGTCACTCACATCAGACACTGACTGGGATGAATCAGAAGGGTCCCCTAGATCCCCCTCTGAGGACATCTCCTTTGCAGAGATTCTTGAAATTCTTAGGCAGAGGGGTGATTGGCAGTCCAAGAGCCCTACTGAGGATGAGTCGGTTCTCCTGAAGGCGTTTGGGTCTCAACCTTCCACCTCTTGGGTATCTCCACCCTATGATGAGCTTATGAATCTGGTCTCTTGTAAGGCGTGGGAGTCACCAGAATCTATGGAACCTGCTCCTAGGAGGCCTAATAAGTTTATTTCTGCCCCTGTGGATAAGTCCTTTTTGACCAAGGGAGTCCTTGTTGATACCATGGTGGTGGCGGCAGCCACCAGAAAGGAAATGTCTGAGACTTCCTTGTCTATCCAGCCACCTAACAGAGAATCTAGGATCATGGATAGATATGAGAAATGCATGTTCAGTTCAGCGACTTTCTCACTCAGATCACTGAACTACTTGACACATTTTACCAGACTGCAGAGAAATCTCCTTAAGGAGTTGGGAGATACTCTTCAGGGTGCTGTAGCTACGAGTGTATCCGACAAGATTGCCACTCAGCTCTCTACCCTCAGTTCAATAGTCAACTCGTCCATGCGTCTCATATCTTAAGCAGCTGATGGTTCGAGTAGAGCCGCAGGTACAGGAATCGCTCTTCATAGGCATGCCTGGATGCGACTCTATTCCTTCGCAGAACCCTTCAAGTTTTCTTTACTAATACCCCATTTGACAGCTCATCTTTGTTTGGGCCAAAGGTGAAGGAGACTTTGACCAGGTGTGAGCAAGAAGGAAAGACTCTGTCTGCCATCGGAGTCCATTTTTCCACCCCCACTTGACCATTTCCTAAAGATCAGAGGGGAGGAAAGATGTGGTTCCGGAAAGCCCAAGGAGCCTTTCAAGACACACATGGAGAGCCCCCCTCCAGAGGCAGAGGAGGGGGTTTCAATGGAAGACGCCACCCTCATGGCAGAGGGGGTCCACAACACCAGGGTGACAGAGATCATTTCTCTGGTCAGTCCTACCAGCGCTCCTGAAGGGAGGCCCGGCTGTCCTACTCTGGAGGCAGTTGGGGGTCACTTATCATTTTACCCAAAAGCCTGGCTAAATATAACAAACGACAGTTGGGTGCAAAATATCATTTCCAGAGGGTATTTCATACCATTCTCCACCCAGCCCCTTCCCATAAAAAAAATCCCGGACATTCCACCCAGTCACATGGGACAAGCAACAATAGAGGTAAGCTGATTGCTAGAAAAAAGAGTCATCCAGCCAGTCCCAACAGACCAGAAAGGATTCGGAACTTACTCAAGATTCTTTTTTGTTTCCAAAGAAAACAGGGGACTGAAGACCCATTTTGGATCTCAGCAGGCTCAACCAATTTGTGAGAAAAGAGAAGTTCCAAATGGTCATGCTACAGTCCATACTCCCGTTTCTAGGGAAGGACAATTGGATGTGCTCGATCGATCTCAAGGATGCATAAAGATGGCCAGGCCATCCAGAGATCACCTGCATTTCTGGCTGGAAGCCAATCGTTATCAATTCTGAGCTCTGCCCTTTGGTCTCACTACAAACCCCAGAGTGTTCACCAAGTGCATGGCAGTAGTCATGGCTCACCTGAGGCATCTAGGATTCCAGGTGTTTCCATATTTGGACGATTGGCTCCTTACCTCTACCACCAGGCATCAACTTCTTCAAGCGAGAGAGGCTACTTTGACACACTGTGATTGGCTAGGCATTACAGTCAACTTTGAAAAGTCTGCCTTGTTGCCATCGCAGCATATTGTTTTTATAGGGACAGAATTAGACACGTCAACCACCATTCTTCATTTTCCACCAGAAAGAATTTGTATTCTTCGCCAACACATCATGTCCCTGATATCAAAGAACAGAGCACCAGCTGCAGAGGTATTGAAATTTCTAGGATTGATGGCGGCAGCTATTTTAGCAATCCCATTAGCAAGTATGCATATGAGAATCCTTCAGTGGCTTCTATTTATGCAATGGTCTTACCAAGAACTTCCAATGAGTCACATGATCCTAATAACAAATTCCTGCAAGAAGGATTTTCAGTGGTGGTTGACGTCTCTTCATGTCACAATAGGACGTCCCTTCATGCTCCCCCATCCAGTTACCACTGTGACCACGGATGCTTCCCTGATAGGGTGGGGGGGGGCTTTTTCAGGGAAAGATTGCCCAAGGCACATGGACAGATCAAGAATCACATCTGCATATCAATGTCCTGGAGATGAGAGCAGTACTTCTAGCATTGCAATACTTTCAGGACTCTCTTCCTCTAGGGACAATTGCAATACAGACAGACAACATGTCAGTGGTCTGGTACCTGAACAAGCAAGGCGGGACCAAGTCTTATCCCCTTTGCTGAGAAGCCCTCAGAGTATGGCAGTGGGCAGTGTCATCCCAGCACTTTCTGTTAGCAATGCACATCCCAGGTAAATCCAACATCATAGCGGACAGACTGAGCAGAGCAATTTTATTGCCCCATGAATGGTCCCTCAAACAAGAGATTGCGGACAGGATCTTCCGCAAATGGGGCCAGCCTTCCTGCGACCTGTTCACCAGTCACATCAACAACAAATTCAGAAGCTATTTTGCCCTAATTTCCACACCAGGTCACTCCCCGAGGGATGCTCTTGTCCACGATTGGCCCCGGGTCTCCTCAACGCATTTCCCCCAATTCCCCTGATACCCATATTCTTACAGAAAGCAAAGTCACTGGGACGGATGTTCATCCTTATAGCCCTTCACTGGCCTAGGCAGATTTGGTTTCCGTTTCTTCACCATCACATTCTGGAAGATCCATGGATCCTGGACCCGGTTCCGGACTTGTTGACACATCTGTCAGGGGATCTTCATCCATCCTTGCAGACACTGAAGCTAACCACTTGGCTGCTCCAATTCCCCGCATAGCCAGGCTCTATAATCTTTTCCATGACACTAGTCAAATTTGGTTGGCTTCCCATAAACCTTTCACTAGAAAATTGTATCATAGTAAGTGGAAGAGATTTTCCATTTGGGCTTCTTCCCACAACATTGACCCTTACCAAGTGCTATTGTCTTCTTACAATTCTTGACCGAAATCTTCAACAGAGGAGCAGCGGCTGTTATGGTGTGAATGCAATTAGCTGCTATATCTAATTTCCATATAGGAATCGATGGTTTGAATATTATGGCTTACCAATTGTCTAAGGCTTTTCTAAAAGGTTCTTTTCACATGAGGCCTCTAGTGAAGACACCTTATTCTCCCTGGAATTTGAATTTTATGTTATCTTGTATCATTCTTCCTCCTTTTGAGCCTGCATCCTCTTGTAAACTAAAATTTCTGTCATGGAAAACTATCTTCTTAGTAGCCATCACTTCAGCCTGCAGAGTGTCAGAGCTCCAAGCCCTAGCCATCAAGCCCTCTTATATGGTCTTCCATGCTGATAGAGTATCTCTCAGGACAAATCCATCCTTTTTGCCTAAAGTATGTTCTGAGATTAACATTAATCAAGTCATTGAGATGACTGATTTTTTTCCCCAATCATACCAACAAATTGGAATATATGTTGCACAAACTCAATATTCATAGACAACTTAGGTTTTATTTGGACAGAACAAAAGACATTAGGAAATCAGATCAGCTCTTTGTGTCTTTTTCTGAGGCTAGGAAAGGTAAGCCAGTTGCTAAAACAACCCTGTCTAAGTGGCTGTCAGATTGTATCACTTACACATATTCTTGTCATAACATGCCCTTGTCTAGTAAGGTAAAGGCTCATTCAACCAGAGCAGTTTCTACCTCTTCAGCCTTTCAAGCCAAGTTACCTTTGGACAACCTTCATTGTACCGGAACAGTATCCTGCATTGTGTGAGTTACCTTTGGACAACATCTGTGCAACAGCCACATGGTCTAAACCTCACACTTTTATAACTCATTACAAAGTGGATAAGGCCTCCAGGGACAGGGCTTCATTTGGTTCTATGGTTCTGAACAGTGTACTTCCATGACCCACCCAAGATGAGGGTGCTAGGGATGCTACCCATTAGTGAAGAATGAACGGCGAGATTGAACAACTTCACATAAAGAAGTTATGTACTTACCATAGCATTCCACATGAGTTGTTCCATCTCACCTTCATTCTCATGTCCCTCCCTCCTTCCCCCTCCTGGCTGGTAGTTGACTTGGAGGCTGTCTTCATCCTGGTTTTTCAATGTGTCTTCATTCCTAGGCAGAATAATTATTGTACTTCTATATGGTACACAGCAAACAAGATGTGAGGTAATTCCAGCAGTGCATTGTGGGATAAGGGATTGGTCTCGAGCTACTGGAGAACTTTGAGCTTACTAGTCGCCGTGTCGGAGCCGAGGATCAGCTCCGAACCCATCAGTGAATAATGAAGGTGAGATGGAACAACTCACATGGAACATTATGGTGAGCACATAACTTCTTTTTATGCTGCTTAATGAAAGCAGTGTAGATCAGAAACTGCACTCACTGGAAACACTCTTTATCTTGGAAGATGTCTATGACCGTGCATGCACAGAGACATGGTTCAAGGCCACAAAAAGCCCCTCAGCCATGCAAGGTTATAATGCCTTCCACATGTTCAGACCTCAAAATTAGCATGAAAGAACCAGAAGCAGAGGTGTATACATCTTCATTAAAGACAAATACACCTCAAGACTGTTCAAACAATATGACTCTATAGCGCTATTCCAAATCTAACTAACTGTGGGTAAACCCACCTTCCATATCATTATCAGCTATAGGTCCCCCACCATGAGCCACAAGAACCAGTCTGCCTACTTGGACCTACTTGAGTCACTCACTTTCCTGCCAAACACCTTGTTTATGTGTGATTTCAACTGTCTTTCCATCGACTAGGAGTCACATATGAGCACAAACATGTTTGCCCTAAGGTTCCTGGAGTTTGTTAATACTAATGCTCTGTAACAGATAGTCTGCCTCCCCCCCCACAAGGGGCTAGAATGCCTTAGACGTAGTACTCATCAACATAGTTGGTCTCTGCACTACCCTCTGTGTGTTGCCCTCCCTGGTCAGGTCGGATTAGAATTCTGGCTCATTCAAATTAACAATCATACTTGACCCCCCCCTCAAGAGCAAAAAGGATGAAAATGTTCTCCAAAGCAAACTATAGCCTCCTAAAAGATTCCATAAACAGTTGCAAACCCCCCTGTTACCACTGTCAACAATGACAGCTATACAGAAGTGTACAGAATTGATCTGTATAAACACCTATACAAATGTATTGACTTAGCTGAACCTGAAAAGATCCAAACAAGGTCCACACAAAAAAGTAAGCCACCCTGGTAAGCATCAAGTATAAATAGGTTATACAACAAATGTAAGAAACTAATGTCTAAGAACAAGAGGGAATTGACTCACAACTTGAAAGAGCAAATTATTTATCTTGTAAAGTCCTCTAAAGCCAAGTACAAATCTAAGCTAGCATCCTTAGCCAAAGATAATCTAGAGGCATTCCTTAGCTACATCAGAAATCTAAAAGTGAATAGCCAGCTTTGTGCTGAACTAGTAGTGGATGGTGCCACTCATACTGACCCTGAGGACATCACCAACCTACTAGCAGACAGATATGGGGCAAACTTCACCCCCACCTGTCACCACCAGAGATATACCAAAGCATACCTGTCACCAGTCCTCTACCTAGTATTTGCAATGAGCAGTTCATAACCGCACTCTCCAAGGCCAAAACACAGCCTGTATGGGACTGGATAACATCCTAGGCTGCCTACTAAATGCTCTGAAATGCGACCTAGCAGAACCAGATGACACTCTCTTCAACCACAATGCAAGTACTGGCTTTGTCCTAGCAGAGTGGAACACAGCAACAGTAATCCCCTTGCACAAAAGGGGTTCATCAACCGACCCTGGGAATAATAGACCTATAAGCCTAACCAGCCTTATCTGCAAGGCCATGAAGAGAATCATCATGGACCTTATCAACAAAGCCATAGGTGACCTCCAAACTCTTGATGTGACACAATTTGTCTTCAATAAGAGTAAATCATGTTTATTAAACCTGGTGGACTTCTTTGAGAATGTCAGCAAATCCCTGAATGAAGGCAAAAAACTACATACAACCTATCTTGACTTAGCCATAGCTTTTGACACAGTCTCCCACTCAGGCATCGTTGATAAACTCACACAGCTGGGAATTAACCCATACGTCACTAGATCGGTAGCCAACTGGATCACTGACAGAACACATACATTCAAAGTTGAGGATTCCACCTCTACCAGCGGACCAGTTACCATTGGTGTACTACAAAGATCTTTGCCATGGCCCCTACTGTTTGGAATGTATTTCTCAGAAGTCCAGGGGAAAATAGATGGCCTATAGCTTATCATGTTCATCAATGACTGCAAACTGGGTGCAATCACTAAGTACCCTAATGATGCTGACATACTACAAAAAGGGCTTACACAGATGAATGCCTGGTGCCAAAGCCATGAACTCAAATTAAATGCAAACTAATTCATTATCATCTTCTTCAGCAATGGAGAAGTGTATGAAAATTACAATATTAAGAGTACCCCTTTACCTCAAACCCTGTGGTGTGAGATTTAGGAACACAGGTTGATAGCAACCTTAACATCAATCACCATGTGTCCACAGTGATAAGGAAGGCCTTCTATGTTGCACATCTCATAAGCAAAGGCATCATACCCAGAGCTAAGGATGTTATAACTTCCCTGTACTCATCCCTCAATAGATCACTATTAGAGTACAACATGCTCTTCTGTATGTACCTCACCAGACAGCTGCAGAAGCTGGAAAGGCCTCAGAGGTTTCTCACCAAGAAAATTCAAGGCCTGCAACACATGTCTTCCATGGACATACTGAAGGCCCTTTCACTGTAGTCTGTATCTTATAGGCTGCTGAGAGGCTACTTGTGCTTGGCCTATAGAGCAGTCGCAGACCCTGCCCTAATGGAAATGCTCCACATCCACAAGTCATATGGGACAAGATTCATTCACGCTAGGGATCTTAACCTATCCTGCAACATTAACAGGACATGCTGGAGAGACAGATATTTCTCCCAGAGATTGTCACTCCTATCGAATAAGTTCCCAATTCACGTAAAACAGAGTTTTTCAGTGACCCTATTTAAGCATAAATTAGACAACTGCATGGGAGACTGTAAATTTACCCTGGGTGTGTCACCCATGCCCCCTTGGATAAAAGGTAGTCGGTGCTGATAGTAGACATTCCCTGTAAATATAGACCATACAACTTGGTCAGTAAGGGAGCAAAGGTATAACATGGCTAGGCTTATAAAGACCCTACAGCCAATAGCCTAGTAACCTTTTATGAACCTAAGGTGATTTCTGCCTGGGTTCCAGGCCAGTGTCTGATCCAGATGTGGTGGGATGGCTGCATACGCAGTAATCTCATATAGCTTATTACATCAGCATTGTCTGTTGTATGCATATTATGATAACGGTGTCACAAATGCAAGTGTAAAAGTCTCTCTCTGTAATGTCATGTAACAGCTCACACACACACACACACACACACACACACACACACACACACACACACAATTGACTGCAGTGAGAATAGAACTCCTACCCATCTAAGTACACAGACTACAGAACACAGTACTTTATGCAAGCACCACAACATGTCTGACTTTTATATGTCTGCAGGTCAACTTATAGTGGATAACATTAGCAGGCCATGTGGGAGACGAGAAGTTAAGAGTGCTGCCTGAAATGGATTTGTAGGCAGGTGCAGGTATCTAAATACCAGGAAGCCATGCTATTTAAGAAGTAACTGTAGGATAGTACATCTACACACACGCACACACACACACACACACACACACACACACACACACACACACACACACACACACACACACGCAGTTGACTGCATTGAGAACAGAACTCCTACCTATCTAAGCATACAGTACTGTATGCAAGCACCATTGCACAAGTCTGACTTTTACATTACTGCAGGTCATCTGATAGTGGATGACATCAACAGTGCATGTTGGGGAGAAGAACGTGAGAGACCTGCCTGAAATGGATGTGTAGGTAGGTGCAGGCATCGACAATACATCTATTCTGTGAAGCAGAGCTACACACACACACACACACACACACACACACACACACACACACACACACACACACACACACACACACACACACAGACACACACACACACACACACACACACACACACACACACACACACACACACACACACACACACAAACACACTGAGAACAGAGTCCCTACCTAAGTACACAAACTACATAACTTAGTACTTTAGGCAAGCACCATGGCACAGTTCTGACTTTTACATGGCTGCAGGTGAATTTATGATAGATGATATCAGCAGGCCATATGGGGGACAACAGGTTACGAGGCCTGTATAGGCACATAGATTCATACTTAGGTTCATATGAAGCCAGTTGCCTGACTGTAGAGTGTGTCCTAAGTCTGTAGAAGCCTAGCAGTATAAAAACACAAGTACCTTTATTGAGCAATGTTGGATGTTTGAGTTTTGCAGATCAAGGCTGTCAGTACCACTGACTGGCCTTGTCCATGAGGGAGCACACAACACTATATATTACACATTGTAGTGTGTTTGATATATTTGTGTAAAAAAATACTTAGCCCCCAGGGTTGTACTGTTTGGGAGGGTGGATAACACATGTATGTATTGTGAATATATGACGTATACTTAGAATGTGCCCTGATTTTGCAATGTTTCCAAATTTAGTTTTATGTCATACAAAGGAAATTCTCAATAAACACCAAAAAGAAAGTATCAGCACAGTGAGCAGCAGAATTGCAAGATGGTTAACAAAGTGTACACACATGCGAGTTACACCTGTTTGCACATAGGTAAGTGGTATGCAAAAGCGAGCCAAATTGCTAACAGCTGCCTAGCAGAATGCAACAGTGGCAAGCAATTTCATGTATAGGCAGTTGTGTATGTGTTTTTCTCAAAAGTTAAAGCCATGCCAGTCAAGATAGCAGGAATACATTTACACCACTATACTACACAGTATACCCGCAATCATATATTTGATCATAAATGTAATACTACATAGATTACTCTATCAGTAAAAATAATTATATATGGAATGTAGTGCAAGCAAACCCAGGGCAATGTGCATGTCAGTTCTAGACTTACACCTGTTGCCACAAGAATGTTGAGGAAGTAGTTGTTGCACTTCATTGATGAAAATTGCAATGTCACAGCAGTAAAAGAAAGGTTGCACACTATGTATTAGAACCCAGTACCATCTGTACTACAGACTGTGTTTTTACCATGGTCAAGGGCATTAGTTGAATGTATCCAGTTATTATTTTTGACTGTCTGTTTCATAGGTGGTCTGCCACTCTTCACACAGACCAGATAAACACAACCAATACCCAGTTATACTATTTGCACTATGCGGAGCATCACACAAAAAGTGCAATGAAAAATGGGAGGAATAAAAAAACTTCTTAATGGACACATATAAGTAATATAAGTTTCTGCTGTCATACGTTAAGGTACTTTCTGTACAAATCCACCACCATTTACTTCAATACTGCACCAAGTTAAGATATACAAGGATATGCCATAACATTATTAAAGAATATATTCTAGGTTCAGGACTTACCTTGCAAATGCAGCAGTTGAAACTATTTTATTTCAGGCTTAGGATTTCCTTCTCTGTACTCCCATGGTACTGAATTATAAAGTGAAAACCTGAATATAGACTACATGGATGTTGTATAGCTTATTGAATAGCTCCACCGTACTGAAAACCACCTGCTCATGGTATGATTAGCACCTATGAAAAACATCTGCTACTTTACTGAATATATCAACTCTGTTGGTGGGCATGTGTACCTTCTTGCCACGGCATGCACTGATGCTGAAATAAGGTGAGCACATGTGATCGTGTTATTATTTTTGTCCATGCCTGTGATATCATGCAAAAATGCAGCTTAAAAAGTGGATGGAAGGTTGCAGACTCTGGACTGGAACTCAAGGCCTTCTATACTCTAGCCCTACATATGCACATGCTGCCACAGGGATAGTTATATGACAAGCAAAAAAAACTGCCATTCATTCCTCCATTTCCCATGATTGTGCTGAGCATGCATCTCACAAACAAGGATGAAAATTAAAATTTAAATCTGAACTATAAGCGGGCAGAGACAATACATTTTAACAAACAATAAAGAGGAGGAAACAACTTGTGAATTGTGCAATGCTTACATGCACTTTTACACTTCACAGACCTACATGTGTACCTCTATAATTGTAACTTGACACACCCCACTGAAGTCATCATTCACCGTTGTCATGCATTCAACACAAACACTGTAGAAGTGCCTACACAAAGTGACCATCCCTACACAGTTATAAGTTTTTGTGATTCAGCAATTCTAATGAGTTTTGACCTCATCTGCATCTTCACCTTGGTAACCATGTAGGCAGGGAAACTGAAGGGGAGCCCAATGCTGTATGGTCAAGTGAGGGTATTGCTGAGGTATATCCAGTGTCTGTCCGCCTGGGATGACATGGTTGACAAGCCATGCTGCTTTGCTAGAGACAGCTTGCACCTGTCACCCTTAGGCTTTCGAATACTGACCCAGGCTCTTGCCACCTTCATAGCGCCATTTTTAGGCAAGGCTCAAAAGACAAACTCAGCACTGTAAATAGCACAAGTAACAAAAAACTGAGGGTAATGCTACTCAATGCCAGAAGTCTAAACCTCAAAATGCACACACTCGAGGCACTCCTCAGTACAGAGAAAATCGATATATGTGCAGTAACAGAAATCTGGTTTAAGGCTCCAGAGAGCACCTCAGCACTACCAGGCTACAACTCATACCATACATTTCGGCCACAGAACCCAGACCAAAATACAAAAGGCAGGGGCGTATCCATATTCATCAAGGATACCCACACCTCCAGGTTAGTGGCACAGCACGATGCTTCAGAGATCATCCACGTGCAACTAACAATAGGCAAAACTGCAATTCAAATTGTAGCTTGCTACAGATCACCCACCTTGTCCCAGGACCCCCATTCTGCATTTCTGGAAACACTAGGAAACATAAAGGTTCTACCAAACACCCTAATATTGGGTGATTTCAATTACCCAAACATTAACTGGGAGAACTACTCAAGTACTAACTCCCTTGCCCAACATTTCCTATAATTTATAAACTCAGATGCCCTGGATCAACTGGTCAACACTCCCAACAGAGGTGACAACATATTGGACATGGTCATCACCAACACGGGTGACCGGTGTTTCACACTGGAGGTCAACCCCTCGCTGGTTAGATCTGACCATAAACAAATCACTTTGTATATGCAAATTCTGCTTCCACCCTGGACAAGGAAACCACCGTGAAAAACTTTTCAAAAGCAAACTTCACCTTACTTAAGACCGAGGAAGAAAGTTTCAAAGCCCCCATGCTAAAGGATAATGCTGTCCAAGCTGCAAAATCCTTTACTAATGCATTCTACAGGTACCCACAAGAAAGCATGGATTGTGCTATCCCAAGCAAAACCAAGACTCACTTCTCCAAGAAAAGGAAACCAGTCTGGTGGACCCCTGCCATAAACAAGCTATGCAATAGAAGGAGGAAACTAGTGCAGAAAAGAGTAAAATCCCAAAAAGGGAAGACATCCCTGATCAGTATCAGCAAGAAACTACGATCCCTCATAAAATCATCCAAGGCGAGCTTCGGAAGAAAAATTGCCAAGGACTCCAAAGATAACCACAAGGCATTCTTTAGCTATGTCAAGAATCTAAGTGGCAATGCTCAGATCTGCTAGGAGTTAGTGCAGAATGGCACAAAATACACTGAACCGACAGATATTGCCAACATCCTGGCAGACAGGTTCAGTGCAAAGTTCACCCCCCTCTCACCCCCAAAAGGGCCCATAACCATATCAGAAGAATGTAGAGCCACTGAAATCACAGACACTCAGGTTAAAACAGCCCTCTCCAAAGCCAAAAACACAGCATCAATGGGACTGGATGGTGTCCCAGGCTGCATCCTACATGAGCTCAAAGATGAACTAACCCCTCACCTAAACACACTGTTCAAACTCAGCCTCTCCACAGGCTATGTACCCATAGAGTGGTGCACAGCAACAGTTATTCTGCTCCACAAAGGTGGAGTCATAACAGACCCTGGGAACTATCACCCTATAAGCCTGACTAGCTTGGTCTGCAAGGCTATGAAGTGCATCATCATGGAACTCATTAACAGAGACATTGGAAACCTCCAAACACTGAACACTACCCAGTTTGTTTTTGTTAAGGGCAGATCATGCCTCCTAAAATTGGTGGACATCTTTGAGACAGTTACCAAGGCTATAGATGAGGGAAAGATGGTCCACACAGCCTACCTAGACCTTGCAAAGGCCATCGACACCATTCCCCATTCTTGTATTATAGACAAGCTCACCAGCCTGAACATAAACCCCTATGTCACAAGATGGGTTGCCAACTGGCTCATGGACAGAACCCACATGGTGAGAGTTGCAGGAGCTAGGTCTGACTCTAAACTGGTTACAAGTGGCATTCTCCAGGGCTCAGTCCTAGGACCCCTCCTGTTTGGCATATACTTCTCAGAGGTACAGGCAAGCACAGGAGGACTATGGCTGACCAAGTTCACAGATGACTGCAAACTAGGGGCTATAATTGATTCTCCAGCTGACACAGATATCCTCTAAAAGGGTCTCACTGAGACGGATACCTGGTGTCAAAATCATGGCCTTAAGCTAAATGCCAAAAAGTACATAGTCATCTCATTTGGAAAAAACAAAGTACCCACAAACTACCACATAGGTGGTGGTCTCCTAAATATGGAAAATGTAATAAGGGATCTGGGGACCCAAGTAGATAGTAATCTCTCCTTTGCAATCACATTGCCAAAGTGGTTAGAAAAACCTTCTATGTGGCCCACCTAATCACAAAAGGGTTTGCATCCAGATCAAAAGAGGTCATTGTGCCCCTCTACTCATCACTCATCAGACCCATCATAGAGTGCAACACCCCATTTGGGATGTACCTTACAAGACACATGCAACAGCTGGAAAGACCACAGAAGTACCTCACCAAGAGGATCATTGGCCTCAAACAAATGCCCTGTGGAGCTTGACTGAAGAAACTCCAGATGTACTCGGTTGCATACCACCTAATCAGAGGTGATCTCTGCCTGACATACAAGGCCATGTCCAACCCAGAATTGATGGACATGCTCCACCTAAAGAAAACCTTATCCCTCAAGCCCCACACTCTAGGGAGCTAAACCTCACCACAACAATAAATAGGACATGCTGGAGAGATAGATTCCTGTCTCAGAGACGTCCCATGCCTTGCAACAAGATTCCAATCTACATTAGGCAGAGCTCCTCACCAACGCTCTTCAAGTGAAACCTTGACGAGTGGTTGGGAAACAGAAAGTTTACCCCAGGGATCACTTCAGTGGTTCTGCTGGACAGAGGCACAGGGAACTAACCTAAGGGGCAGCGAAAGCCAACACATTCTGGCTAGGCTTATAAATGCCTTCGGGCAGATAGCCTAGTACCTACCTATGAACCTATGAACCTGTATATTTGCACAGAGGAATGCAGGTTTTGAATTATGTGTTTCATGGTGTTTACACTTTTAGCTGTCTACACTAGTTACAGCTACATTGTTCATTTGGGGATGGGGGTGCAAAGCTGCATTTATGCCATACCACATAAAAAAGGAATTGTTGCTATTGTTTCTATAATTTTCCACCAACCAACATGTCTGATAATGTCAAAATGTGTGTGAAATTACGTGTTAGTGTCTGTTCTGTACAAATGTACGGACAGCCCTCTTAAATAGTATAGCTTGTGCTAGTGTTAGGATGTATTTTTCACAAATCACCTATAGAAAGGATAGTCAGGTCACTGTGAATGGAAAGATTTTTTTGGGTAAATGCCTACATGGAAAAAATGTCCTGTGTTAAAAAATGCAAATGTGTAGAGCATGCAAGCCTAGTTTTGGGCACACATGTATTCAGACAGGGTGGCGTGCATTTGTCAAGATCAGGGAGGAGAATTTTTGCAGCAGATATTTTGCAATATTTGACAAACACTAGGCAGGATTTTTGCCAGATCAAAAATGTAACAGTTCACAGACAGCAACATTTAAAGCATCTCTGATGGCTGTTAATGCTAGGAGCATTAATAATAAAGGTTTTTATTGGAAAATTTGCTACGTTTCCACAAAATTGATGTTATTATTTGTGAAACATGGTTCATAGGATCATAGGTTGGTACTAGGCTATCAGCTCTAGGGCCTATACAAGCCTAGCCATAACGATTCCCTGGCTATTTCTTCCCACACTATTTACTTCCCTGGACTCCTGTCTAGCAGGGCGACTGACATGATCTCCGGGGTAAATTTCCTTTCTCCCATCCAATCGTCAAGGTTCCTTTTGAAGAGGACCAATGAGGCACTCTGCTTGACATGTATGGGCAATCTATTCCAGAGTCTGGGGAGTCTCTGGGTCAGGAACCTATCCCTCCAGCATGTTTTGTTTATTGTGATGACAAGGTTTAGATCCCTGGAGCGTGTGGCTCTGAGGGATTGGGATTTCTTTAAGTGTAGCATGTCCAACAGCTCTGGGTTTGACATGGCCTTGTATGTTAAGCAAAGATCGCCACTGAGTAGACGATATGCGACAGAGTATAGCTGGAGTTTTTTAAGGCGGTCAGAGTAGGGCATCTGCTTTAGGCCTGTGATTCTTTTAGTGCGGTATTTCTGTGGCCTTTCCAGTTGTTGCAGATGTCTTGAGAGGTTAGAGAACAATGACTGGAAACCAGTTCTATCAGGGTATAAATGTTTTTACTGTAACAGACATTCTAACAAAAAAATCAGGTGGAGGTGTTATGACGGGGATTAAGGATAGTTATGAGACCTGTGATTATCACATGTTCAGTGATGACACCAATACTATAGACTGTGTAACCATGACAGTAAAGACAACCCTGGAACATATAACAATTGTTGGAGTGTACAGACCACCAAAGTCAAGTGCAGATGACCTAGAGGAATTCATACATTTCTTGAATGAAACACAGGAGGAAAGAATACTATTAGCTGGGGGTTTAAATTTACCAGAAACAGACTGGAATAACATTGATTCAACAACATTAGTAAGGAAATTATTCTCAATATATATTCAAGCACAACAGTTGCTTCAGTCTGTAAAAAAACTAACAGGGGACGGAACATACTAGACTGTATTCACAAAGAAATTACTGTTACTTCAAGTAAAGTTTTACCACATTGATGTGCAGTGATCATGAGGTTATATAAAGGTTAATTTGTTGCTAGAAAATTTTGCCAAACTGAATTCTAAACCAATGAATAGAAGATTAGTTACAGATTATATGGAAGCAAAACAGTTACTATGTAAAACTAAATGGAGTGAGGTGTTCAGTGAAAAAACTGCAGATGGAATGCGAAAAGTTTTGAAAGAGAAATTGTCTGAGTGCAAAAAATTAAAATAAAATGTTTAACATCAGAATCTAGGCATACAACATCAGAGGGATATATTTCTGTATGAGCAAGATAACTAATTAGGGTGAGAGAAAAATATATATATAAGAAATAAAAGAGAGGTTGAACTACAACTTTGAAAACTGAAATAAACAAGCTGGACAAAAAGATTAAACATAGTGTGAGACAAGATCAAGAAAAGACTGAAGAAAATGTATATAAAGCTATTGAGCATAATAGGAAACCTTTTTATAGATGCATAAGCTGTGGAAGGAGTAAAGACACTGTGTGCAGATTCCAAAATTTATTGTTAGACACAACAGATTATAGATATATTTACAAAATCTTATGCAAAACAGTTTGGCTCCACAAAAGAGGTGATAAGTTGTCCTAGTGACATCCAGGTAACCCCAAATACTGAAATCAAATTAGATTATATTGAAAAAGAATTGCACAAACTGGATCCAAACAAAGCATAGGGAGGAGAAGGAATTAGGAACAATGACCTGAGAACATTTCAGCAAAAACTTACTATACCATTATATTTATTTTTCACTAGGTCATATAAATATGGGGAGATTCCTCAAATTTGGAGACATGCACTTATTAAGCCTGTCTTTAAGGGGAAAGGGGAGTATAACAATCACAGAGTCATATAGACCCTTAAGTCTAATTTCATGTTGTGGAAAAATAATGGAGAAGATAATATTGGATAGGTTACTGTCAGAAGTGGATAGGTTGGGAATTAAAACCATATATCAGCATGCATATGTTGAAAACAGATCTATTACCACCTGTAAACTGATGTTCTATAACAATATAATAACAGCTATGAATGAAAAATTGTGCTGTGATATAATTTATATCGATTTAACTTCAGCATTTGACAGGGTCATGCACAAAACTGATCAATAAGTTCGTACAACTAGGTATTGACGTACTCTTGATAAGATTGATAGCTGCATGGCTTACAAATAGGACATGGCAACTATCATACAGCAACTGGACAGGTGAAATCCTTGGTTACAGTCAGGGTATCCCACAGGGCTCTGTCCCTGGCCCTTACGTGTTTAGATTGTATCTTTCAATCCTAACTTTTTAATCTGAGGTGTTCTACAGTTTATATGCAGATGACCTGGAACTGGGTAAACTGATCGCATGTGTTACAGATAATGCATGTCTGCAAAATAACTTGACCAAATTGACCATTTGGGCACAGGAGAATAATATGCTGATAAATACAACAAAAACTAAACATATGAGATTTGGGAGACATAATTTGAAAGATGAATATTTAATACAGCACACAGTGATTAAAATTGTAGACTCATTTAATGACCTGGGTATATGAATAGAGTCAACTATGTTTTTCTAATCATATCAACTAATTGGTTAATGATAATTATAAAACTATAGGTTATATAAAGTCTAGGAAATAAAAAAAATAATGAAGTCATTGTTTGTTAGTTACATTAGACCCAAACTTGAGTATGGAATAACAATATGAAAACCCTGTAAGAAAACAATTATGAGTAAACTAGAAAAGAGTACAGTGAAAACACACCAAGGGCATCTATGGATGTGAAAATTTAAGTTATTATGAAGATTAAAATATCTGACCTTGTAAAGTGTCTCTTATTGACATCTAAGAGGAGATCTTATTCAGGTATATAGGACATTTAGAGACAACTACCTCTGGGAATATTTGAGGTAATCAGAAAGTACTAGAGAATCATCAGACAACATATGAAGAAGATTCTATAAGAATGAGAAGTGTACTAATTGGTACACTGACAGAGTAGCTGATGCATGGAACAGACTACCAAATTATATTAAAGCAAGTACTAGTTTAGATATTTTTAAGAACAGCCTGGACACTTATTATGGGAACAAGTGTTTTGGTATATTGGCAAGCTAGAAGGGCATTAATGCCCGTACTTGAAATATTTGTATGTATGTATTTACTTGCTCTTGTTTCCATGTAGACTCCTTTCCATTGCTGTATTCGAAAAACTTTTGAATACATGGGCAACATGAGCACAGAGTCTACACGGTTATTTTACAGCTTGTTGAATCATTCCACCATGCTGATTTGCTTCATAAGCATATAGTTCAGCTTCTTATGCTGTAATTTGCATGTCACAGAATTTTCCATGTTCATGAATGAGTGAGCACCGCTACACAGAGTTTACTGAATCTGAAACTATTTGTGGCCATATGTGCATCATGCTGCGACTTGCACATGACCAAAAGGATTGTGTAGGCTTTACTGATTTCTCCGGATGGTCTTTTGACATAAATATAACCTAATGTGTATTCAGAGTATAGTTTGATGCCACTGTATTCTAATATAGTCTGTTTTGCACACATAGTACAAGCATATAATGTTGCCACCACAACTGAAAACAATAGTACTCTTAAAAAAATAACTGTAAGTTAAGCAATGAATCATTCCTTTTCTAAGAGTGTCTTTGTAAGGTTTAGAGTATATTGACATCCAGTTTGTTTTCACAGTAGACGAAGAATACATAAGTGGAAAATGGAGCCTTTTTTGTTACACTTTAAAACAATCATTGCCTGCATATAACCAACTTATACAAGTCCCTACTACAACAACAGCAACCTACAAGTGCTTAACAGTTTCCACAATAAGAATAAAGATATTTTCAATTTCACAAGTATCATACTCACACAGGATGAACACTCCAGCAACCAAAATCAATCCGTAAATAAAAATAAATCCAAAAAGTAGTTGCTGGAACAAAACAAGGCTGTAAAACGTAAACCACATCCAGATAACGATGAATCACATAAAACAATTTTATTGGCGAACAGAGATAACAAATGTAAGTGCTTTCACCCAGAGGCTTCTTCAGACCATGACCACCCACACCAATCAGTTGATTTAAAAAAACATTTCTAGCAGGAAAAAAAAAACACATCTCTCCTTTTTCTTAAAGTGCTAAACCACATATATCCTGCATAAACATCAACATATCAAAACTGCTAAACATTGCAGTATAAAAAGAAAACATATATGTATATATACATATATTTCTAAAAAAATACATATAAATATAAAAATATATGTCATAAATATAAAATAACACATATCCTAAAATCAAGTATGCACACTAAAGGCACATATTAAGATAATAGCATACAAGAACCTAATGCCAAGTTAGTCAAAATTTCCAAAAAGGTATACATATATATAGGGACACAAATATACATAAAAACAAAACTCTTCTATCAAACTTTGAGTTTCCTTGACCTCAAGAAAGGTTTAATTGACACCTTATCATTGAGGCCAGGATGCTGATCGGATCTTTATCTCACAATCCAAGTGGCTTCTCGAACCTCAGTATAAGTCCTAATGTCACCACCCCTATAATTCGGATAAATCTTCTATATAACCCTAAAACTAAAAATATAGGTATCATTAGTATCTATCACATGCTTGGACAGGGCATTAACAGTAGATCTAATCCTGATCTGATAAAGATGCTCGCAAATCCTGTCTCTATGTTTCCTGTTGGTCTTCCCAACATAGAACATCTGACAGACCTTACAAGAAGCAAGATATACCACATGCTCCAACATGCAGTCGGCAGACACCCGAAAAACATACCTAATGGATTGCTAAGATGGACAAAAACATTATCAGAGTCTATAAACCACAAAAAATTGCACTGCCCACAAGGCACAGTCCCATGTATGGCTGACTTCTCTAATCTAGATCTATTACCTGGATAACATAAGATCCTCTTTAGATTCAATTTGTTCTTATAAATGAACTGTGGGACATCACCCACAACTTCCCTAACATCAGGACCACCCACACCAATCAGTTGATTTAAAAACCATCTCTGGTGGGAAAAAATACACATCTCTCCTTTTTCATAAAGTGCTAAATGACATATATCCTGCATAAACATCAACATATCAAAACTGCTAAACATTGCAGTATAAAAACAAAACATATATGTATATACATATATATTTCTAAAAAATACATATGAATATAAAAATATATGTCATAAATATAAAACAACACATATCCTAAAATCAAGTATGCACACTAAAGGTACATATTAAGATAATAGCACACAAGAACCTAACGCCAAGTTATTAGTCAAAATTTCCAAAAAGATATACATATATATAGGGACACAAATATACATAAAAACAAAACTCCTCTATCAAACTTTGAGCCTCCTTGACCTCAAGAAAGGTTTAATCAACACGTTATCATGGAGGCCACAATGCTGATTGGATCTCAATCTCACAATCCAAGTCGCTTCTCGACCCTCGGTATAAGTCCTAATGTCACCACCCCTATAATTCGGATAAATCTTCTATATAACCCTAAAACTAAAAATATGTGTATCATCAGTATCTATCACATGCTTGGACAGGGCATTAACAGTAGATCTAATTCTGATCTGATAAAGATGCTCGCGAATCTTGTCTCTAAGTTTCCTTTTGGTCTTCCCAACATAGAACATCCAACAGACCTTACAAGAAGCAAGATATACCACATGCTCTGACATACAGTTGGCAGACACCAGAAAAACATACCTAAATGGATTACTAGGATGTACAAAAACATTATTAGAGTCTATAAACCCACAAAAACCCAGATCCTGGCCTCAATGATAAGGTGTTGATTAAACCTTTCTTGAGGTCAAGAAGGCTCAAAGTTTGATAGAGGAGTTTTGTTTTTATGTATATTTGTGCCCCTATATATATATATATGTATATATATATATATATATACATACCTTTTTAGAAATTTTGACTAATAACTTGGAATTAGGTTCTTGTGTGCTATTATCTTAATATGTACCTTTAGTGTGCATACTTGATTTTAGGATGTGTGTTGTTTTATATTTATGACATACATTTTTATATTTATATGTATTTTTTAGAAATATATATGTATATACATATATGTTTTGTTTTTATCCTGCAATGTTTAGCAGTTTTGTTATGTTGATGTTTATACAGGATATATGTAGTTTAGCACTTTAAGAAAAAAGAGAGATGTGTATTTTTCCCCTCCAGAGATGTTTTTTAAATCAACTGATTGGTATGGGTGGTCAGGGTCTGAAGAAGCCTCTGGGTGAAAGCGCTTACCTTTGTTATCTCTGTTCGTCAATAAAATTGTTTTATGTGATCCATCGCTATCTGGATATGCTTTACTTTTTACAGCCTTGTTTCATTCCAGCAACTACCTTTTGGATTTATATTTATATTTTCAATTTCCTTTACACTAATAGTAATGACACTTTATAATCTTATAGGAAGTGAATGGTATATCACAATTAAAGTGATATATCCCTAAAATGGGAATACAAAAGCACTAACTTAGATGTCTAATATTTAACAACATTATTATAGCTATGTGATAACTCTTGGCTAATATACAAATTAATTGAGGTGACATTCCTAAGTACTGTACCAACATAAAACGGATTATTATCACAAAGTCTTGCTGTTAGCTCACATCCTCTCTGTACCTACCTGAGTTTTTTGTCACATGGCATTAGCACATCTTATTAAAACATTGGTTTCATTAAACTATTTCATAATGTTCGGCAAAGTCTGAACATAAGTCCTTTAAATACTTTCTACACTCATGCTGTACTGGCAACTGGACACATGAAGCATAAACATCATGAATGTACCAGCAACATACCTCTGTCATGCAGACTGTAATACACAAAGAACAGATTACACGTTGCTTCATCAACTACATATAATTTACCTCCAAACAAAAATTGCAAATGAAGAAAGCACTCATGCCTATTATTTTAAATATTCATAATACTCCTTGCACACGTTCTTGCTAATCTTTCTGGGTAAATATAGTGTATACTGAATATATATTTCATGTTATCGCTATATGTCACTACTGGGGGTACACTGAGCATTGTGCTTCCTGTTTTGTATTCATATAACCTCCGTTACAAGTATGGAAAAAGTGTGCATGGGTGAGTGGATAATATGTTAATCATAACTGCTGTGTTTCTTAAACATATAACTGCATTTCACTACCATGACAAAGCCTTTTATTATTAGTGTGAGATACCACTTAGCACAGCTACTTTTGCTATTTAGGAGTGGCATATGACCATACTGTTACAGTTAACCTGCATGCACAGTAATGAAATTACTAATATTCATGAGCCAAAAAATAACTTTCTGTTGCACATTGCATTGCACTGTTCACTATCATATGCGGTATGGTTATACTGTTCAGGGTACAACATAGTAGAAGATATCAGCTGTACATATATCTGAGTATGACCATAATGCACTGTCCTCTTAAAGTCTTTAATATTCAAGACATACCTGAACAGTCCAGATATCTCTGTAACTACGCTCATCTGTCATTCAGTTAATATGTCCTGTATCATGCACCCATTCCAATACAGGATATTTTTTTTCTTTTTTTGTAAATTTGTGTTGGCTCTGTGGGATGTGGTTCTGTGGAATGTAATGACTTTGGCGGAAGTATGACTCTCCTGAGCCTTCTTCTCCATGATATCCCAGTTAAAAAACATGACCAGAGTATTTTAATCTCCTGAGGCCAGGCTTACCAGCTGGTATGGACTGGTGAAGATAACCTGCAAGAGAGGAGTGAGATTCATGGCCAACCCCTCTGTTCAAGGAGAATGGATTAATACAGTATGTAAAGTGCAACCTTCTGTAGCCTGGCATTATTCAGAAGACCATTGTGAACTGTTAGGCATAAGCATCCCCTAAGTTGTCCACGCCACCTCCTAAAGATGTGCCTGCACATTCAGCTACTCTGGCCTTAGTTAATGGCTCTGGCCTTCATTGAGGCTTCAAGAATAACTTGCCTCACACTAGGATGTCAGCCATCTGCTTCCTCTGAAGAGGGATGAACAGGCATAGCTCCATTCATCTTTCCTTCCCCAGATCATCTCTTAAAGTAACTTGTTCTATTAATTGAAACCAGTCTTCCTTGGTCCTAGAAAGAGTATTACCCCACTATATCAACAGAGCTGGCTTTTATGCAAAACTTACGGAGTTTGGCACATACCTTTAGACTCAGCAAGGGTTGTCAGATATTGGCTCTGTATGCTATTAGCCCAAGAAATTCTGAAACATTGTATTCTAAAGAGGTTCATTAAGTATATATGGTACTGAAAAGCAAATATAGCAGCTAATATACGTATGTAGTATTTTGAGATGCTTGGATACATGAGAATAAGTGTACATAGGGAAATAGTGTAGCTCCCTGATGCTAAGGTCTGTCTACTTATTTTATACCATATCAGTTGTGCTGTATCTCTTTTTAGATCTGTATATATGTGACTGTGGTTTTCCTGCCATGTGTTTGTTGAAGCCAATGACTTGTGTGAAATACTATCTGTATATTATCCTATATTTGTGTACTTTCCTTTGGAAACCATGGCTTGTAGAGGATAATACTTCTATTTTATTGTGGGTATCTTTTGTGGAGATTGATACATATTTTTCCACACATATATGCTCTCCATAGCTATGCTGGGTTGTTAGCATAAAAATCTGTTTGCTGTCCACTACTGTGCATAACTGTATGTTGCATCCCATTCTCATCCACAAGTAGTTACATATCTCTGTGCCTGTGTAGAGAAAGGAATCAATATAAATTCATCTAGAGTATGTTTTCTTCCTCTCTAAATACAGATTGTAATTCTCACTTTTTCTCTCTCTGTCTTTATACATACATGATGTGCATGCATGCACGTGTGCGCACATGTGTATGTGCGTGTGTGTGTGTGTGTGTGTGTGTGTGTGTATGTGCATGCGTGCGTGCATGTGTGTGTGTGTGTGTGTGTGTGTGTGTGTGTGTGTGTGTGTGTGTGTGTGTGTGTGTGTGTGTGTGTGTGTTTGTGTGTGTTTGTATATGCCTTCACTTTAATTACACCAAGCAGTCATAGTAGTAAGGCCTATGACTTTTTGGAATCCCACTCACTACATTTCCAGTCTATTAAATATGTTACTATTACATGTCAAACAAAATGCAAGTCTGGCTGCTTTTAAGGCTAATTTTGATGACTGGCTGAGTAGACAAATATTAACACCATTGTTATCATGTATGGCTTGCTCAGTTTGGGAGGTGAACATTCCTCTCAACTGTCCAGATTTTCACACAATGTCCAGATTTTTGCCTGTTATTTCTGGCCTGTTACTCATAAAAGTTGTGGTTTTCTAGGACTGAATTCATTAAATAATAAACAACAAAAAAAAAACTTTATTCTATCAATATTCTAAGTTTATAAAAGCAATATACATAATTCACCAATATACTAAAATCCTTCTAGGAGGAGATATACACCCTAGTCCTGTCCCAACCTGTCCTAATGAACATTAAGATAATTCTCTGCCATGCACTTCGATAGCCCAACAACAGCCAATGCACATCCCTGGAGAAATAATTTTTGCTGCTCTGTATACTGCTGAACTACATGCTTGCATTATCCAACGTAAGCCTGATGCTCTCACTATAACAGAAACTTTGCTTAAATCTTTCATAAACAACTGCAAAGTTATACCTCTTGGTGATAATATTATTTATAATGATGGTACAAAGAGGAAAGCTGGTGGTATTGCTTTAATATTTCCCTGTACCTATCACATCTCCCCTTACAGCAAACCAAGAACAAAATTCAGTTCAGAAGAGCTTTGTATTGCTTTCCTCATAATAAACAATTGCAAACAAGCATATATTACTATACTTTATATCCAACAATACAGCTATACTTGAAGATATCCTAAATTGAATATCCATCACATTTACACAAGAAAAAAATATTACTATGTGTTGTGAATGTCAGTTGGTTGGAAAAAACCTATAACACCCCTTCACCTAGCATGAATGGTTTCACCCAACCACTTAATAGCTTCACACAGTATAACAAGACATCAAATGCTCTATTAGACTGGATTCTAGTATCAGACCCTAGCAAATACTCCACCACAGGTACAATGTCTGACTCTCCCCAGGATTCAACAAGCTCTGCATGGCATGCAGGAATAGTACAGGAGCTGCTGGAGGCAATATGGCCACCAAGAGATTCAGGAACAAGCTTCCAGGACGTTCACAAGCGCTCGTGCACTATTCCTGCATTGGCACACCTCCTGAATGCTAATTACCCCATTTGCAGTGAAAAACATGCAAATGAGGTGAATTACTAATCCATGAAGCTGGCAGCCATCCATGCAGGATTAGTGTAACCTGCAGAAATGTACTTGGTTAGTAACTGAGTACATTTCTGCAAACTACAAAATGGAGCTATGACAGCTCCAAATAATGAGTGTATATAATGTGGAAAGCATGCCAATGGCCAAATATATGGCCATTGGCATGGAAAACAGTTTCAAAATAACAAAAAATAACTTTTATTTTTTTTGGTCGATTTCAGTCATTTAAACTTAGGGCAGCGGCGCACAAACAGGATTGGGTGGAAAATAAAACTAAAACCTTGAAAAAAGCTTTTTCTGCAAAATCACAATTTTGCCATTATAGTCAATGGCAGGCAAAAGTCAAGAAGGCCAGTGAGTAGTGGTTGCTAAGGGGGAAGGCTCAGTGTCAGACTTGTCACTAGGCATTAGCAGGCAATTCTATGCAAATGAGGGGAATGATACTGAATCACAAATTTCCCCTCATGGCTAGCCTGCACCCAACCGTGTAAGTGCAGGAAAACCATGGTGCAAGCCTGAGTTAGCTGACATCATAGAGAGGTGTGTCAGGCATATTGTAAGCTTACTGGAGCTTTGTGGCTCGGGTTTTCCCTTAGCTTAGCAGAGCTAAGGAAGGGTGTGTGTCTGAAGCTGCCAAGCACACTTTATATTGTTTAAACGGGTGCGCACGCCGTGCACCGGGGTTTAAAAAAAATAAATAAAATCAGGAAATAGCAGCTCCATTCACATGTGAGCACTGGGTTTGCACGGCATGCCTTGAGGCTTAAACATGATGGCAATGGGAAGGGAAAACAGCAGTAGCAAGGTAATCAAGGAGAACTAGCATAGCTGGCAGGTGAAATGTATCAGAATCAGCCAATTACACAGGCCACAGCCCAGCCAGCACACTACTATAAACTATGCAAACACCTTCCCCTCTGGTTTTTCCCACAAACTCTACACCACTGCTGTACGCAAACGGGGGATTTTACCTAACAAAAGCAACAAAATGATAGAGGCTGCATTCACTCTCATAAATCAACATGTGGAAGAGGCTGAGGGTGCTGAGGATGAGTATGCTGATGACCAACCCACAGTGAGGAGAAGGAGAAGCGTGTACAGATCAAGGTAACCTACCAGGGGCTACATGAGCTGGAGATAGTGGAGCGCTAAAGGTTGGACAGGGACCTACTACAGAAAATTGTTGAGCTGTGCCGGCCACATCTCACCCACAGAACCAATAGAGGGGAACCCATCCCAGTGGATACCAAGGTATGTGTAGGCTTAAGAATATTAGCCACAGGTACCTTCCAAAGGCCAACTGGGGATATCATGGTGATCTCACAGGCATCGGCATCCAGGGTACTGCACCAGTTCCTGGATGCCATGTCAGCACATGCCGGTGGGCACATATATTTCCTCAACACCCGTGAGGCGTTGACCAGCAATATGCATCTCTTCCACCAAATAGCAGAAAACCCTGAGGTAGTGGGTGCTATAGACTGCACACACATACACATCAAAGCACCACCTGGTGAGCAGGGTAAAGTCTACATAAACCGCAAGGGCTTCCCCTCCAACTGCCAGGTCATGTGCGATGCCCAGGGCATTATAATGAATGTGTGTGCTGGCAGCCCTGGAAGCTATCATGACTCCCACATCTGGCACATGATGCAGCTGTACCAGAGATTTGCCAATGGGGACATCCCATATGGCCACCTAGTGGGGTATACTGGTTACGTACTAGAGCCGTGGCCGATGACACCCATCAGAAATGCATACACACAAGAGCAAGAACTCCATAATGAGGCACATGCACAGACCAGAATCATAATAGACCATGTGTTTGGGATGCTCAAATCATGCTGCCAGTGCCTGGACATATCTGGTGGAACCTTGCAGTACACACCAGCTACATGTATCCAAATTGTCATTGTATGTGCCATGCTACACAATATGATCCTGCGGAAACAGCTGCAGCAGGTACAACATGGGGAAGGGCCACACAGCCCCCCACCATTGCCAAGGCCTGCACAGGCATAGAAAGACTCAGAGGAGGAACAACCAGGGCCTTCCCCAGTAGGCAGAATAAGGCGTGCCCAGTATGCCCAGGCCTTGGCAAAGAAGCAACGCATAGCACATACACTGACACGGTAGGAACCCAGAAAATGACACCTCACATGCTTGCACATACAGTAAAAGGGATGACAAAAATGACACTACCTGTGCTTAACCATGTATAGGGAGTGTACTATATGCATCTGACATAGTTAGTCCTCCAGCACCATCCTCAGTACTGGCACAGCCACAAGTTAAGTCAAGCTCACTATCAATTGCTGAATGTAGTAGTGTGTTCTGCTACCTGTATCTATGGTATGGATGTAAGCATGTTAGGGAATCGGGTGGCTGAATGGGATGCCAGCAGAGAGTAGACACATATATCGGCAGCATGAAATCCTTAACAAATACTGGTGTCAACATAGTAGGCAGTACTAGACAAGGTGACAAAACCCACTGCAGGACATGTGGTGGGCCAAATGTGTATCCATAGGACACACACATGCATGTCAGTGAGGTTCACATACCCAACAACAGTCTCAGCCAGCAGGACAGGTGAGGACAAACACAAAGAAAGGCTGTGCTAAGGCCTCTGATTGATGGCTATGGAGAATAGTCCCCCTCCAGACCTACACAGACAGGCTACAACAGGTCAGGCAGTGAGATGTTAGTTCTGAAGGGTAAGAAGTCTGAAACTGAAATGTAGGTCAATAAAACCTAAGAAATGTAGTACACTGATATGCCTCTAGTCTGCATGATAGGTCAGAATACAGAATGAAATGGAGTACCTGAAATACCAGTACAGTCATAGCAAATGTTTACAGTTGTCAGGTGTGCCCCCCCCCCCCAATCCTATATAGAAATGTTGTAACATGTATGTGTAGGTATAATAACAATGGAGCACAGATTACATGAGCTGGCCAAAGTAGCAGGATAGATTGTAGCATGTGTAAAATAGCAGGGCTCTGTGTGTTAGGTTGGTGTGTGTTGTATATTGTGTGAAAGTGGTCAGCATGTAGGCATGGAAGGTTGTGGCCTGGTGGCCAATGGCCAGTACTGTTGATGACAGGGACAGGTTCTCACAACTGCAGTGCCAAACACAATGCATCCCAGCAAGACACATTCCAGCAGTAATCCATACTAATTGTTTGGATGTAATATCTGTCACCGTCTGAAAGCTGGACATGACATGAATGTGGGCCCAGACATACAAATAGTACACAGGTGTAAGTACACTATACAGAGAGTGTATAAAATGTTACTGTCAAATGGACACACCTTTGGAATTTTACATACAGGTTAGCAGAACATTAGTTGGCTGTGTAGTATGGAATACTGATGTCGTCTGGCCAAACATTGGCAGACCACAAAAGGCACAGGTATGAAGTACCGAGAAACTGCTGATGTCCCTTCACAAGCCAGTATAAGTGGAATTCCCCACGTATATTTGTGAGTCAGCTGCAAGTATCTTCCAAAGCACACATGCACCCAGCTCACCCCACCACCAGCCACAGGTACCTCACAGGTCTTATCCCTGCTGTTGGGAATGAGTATAATATGACCCCCACCTCTGTATGGGAATAGCCACAGAATGCAGTATGCTGAAGACGTGTCCCATGCAGGTGTGTCCCTAACTGTAAGCAGCACCCTGCCAGCATCCACGCCAATGGATCAATAATGACAGAAACTATTGAAATTAAAACCTTGCACACCTACCCTCTCACCCCAGAGGAATACAGTGGCTTGCAGCCTGGGACTGTAGGAGTGATACAATGCACCAGCCTTCTACAGATGGCCTGTATCACTACTAAATGCCCTACAGTCCTCTGTCAAAGGACTGTGTCTCACCTGTACTGCCAATGTATGTTATCTTATGGACTCCCACATAACATAACACAGTCCACAGAACACAAACACAAGGCCATGTTGACAAATCCCAGTAGCATGTCCACCATGTCCTACTTCATGAACTGTGGACCAATCCCTAAATACTGCTGGGATGAAGTGATAACTATAGGGATACTTGTCAGATAACGTTTGCATAATGTTCGGAAGAGGATGGAATAATGGGAGGGGGGGTGGTAGAAGCATGGAGGCCATGGAGTGTGTAAAGTCTGAAACTCAGATGTGTGCACATACTATCCCTGCCTGCAAACACAGGACTGGGTGGCTACAAACCTGCTCGTAAACCACAGTATGAAGGGGTAATGACCAGAAATATGAGCCCTGCCTCTGGGTAACCTGTGTGAATCTGTACAGCTGTGAGGAATGACCACAGCAAGATATGGCCATACTGTCACATCGATGGATGTGCAAGCATGGGATCCTCAGCCACCACAGTACCAAGGTGCCGAACCATTTACACAGACCCATCAGGAAGTGTCTGCAGCTCCTCCTCCAGAATGGCATGATTGCGCAAGAATATGTAAGCTGCAGACCACAATACTGGACACAGCTTCATTCGTCTTGTGTTTCCCAGGAAATTACTGCAAGCAAATATGTATACCTGTCAGTAGCTGATGGCATAGAACATCACAGTGTAAAACACTACATATGTCTAAATATCTCTGCTAACACCAAAACTATGTAGAAGAAGCAGCACATAGTTACAGCATCCCACTATCCTTTGCCCATTGCGACCCCATATTGTCAACCTATCTACAGATATCCTGCCAAAACAGGTTGCTAGCTGTAGGTGTAGAACACAAAAGCCTGCACTGCAGTACAACCTACGTGGAATGGACTCACACATTCAATACAGAAGGTCATACTGGGCATGCTCCCACACTTAGAGAAATGAAGCCCATGTCTGACAACAAAATACTGAAAGGTCATACTGGGCATGCTCCCACACTGAAGCCCATGTCTGGCAAAAACAGTGGACTTTACATATCTGACAGTCGCGGATGTGTGTGCACACACTCCACAGTGCACACCAGTCATGCTTTGCACACACATCGGATAGGAATACACACATATATCCAATGACAACACACTATAATAGGTCAAACTTACATATACATAGATGTATGGAAGAGAGTGACAGACAGTGACAAAGAGCTTCCCATCATGAGGCCTGTCCCACCCAGCACACATCCAATTGACTAAAACTACATGATGTACAAATGTCAATCACTGTAGACATTTGCTTCTGGTATCCCTCAGCAATATAGTGTCTGTGGTGCTTGTGATAACTGTATAACATGACTGTACAAGTCATTATTCATCTAGCAGTTGTATACACGTTCCTGTTAAATGTAAACCTATGTGTGACTGAGTGTTGTGTCTGTGCTTCAAGATGAATGGTTTATGGCCCATTCACACACACTGAACTCTCCATTGCCCTACTTTGGCAAGCCTGCTGATGTAATTCACCTAGAAATACAACTTTGGGGAAAGAGTAGCCCTATAAGATTTGTGGCACATGCTCTAACTGTGTAATGCTACAGTATGATGTGCTACTTAGGTAGGAGTTCTAATCCTAGACATGGCAACTGTATGTTTGGTTGTATGTATAGAGATGAAGGCTTTTGTGGCCATTCACAGTCACTACACTTTCCATTGCCCTACTTTGGCAAGCCTGCTGATGCCATTAACCTTGAAATACACCTTTGGTTAAACAGTAGCCCTAGAAGTTCTGTGGCACATGCTATAACTGCATAATTCTATAATGTGATGTACTAGTTAGGTAGGATCTGTAATTTCTGACAGGGCAACTGTGAGACTGCACGTGTGTGTGTGTGTGTGTGTGTGTGTGTGTGTGTGTGTGTGTGTGTGTGTGTGTGTGTGTGTGTGTGGGGATCAATGCTTTTGTGGCCATTCACAGTCACTACACTTTCCATTGCCCTACTTTGGCAAGGCTTCTGATGTCATTCACCTTGAAATACACCTTTGGGTAAAGAGTAGCCCTAGAAGTTCCATGGCACATGCTATAACTGAGTAATCCTATAGTGTGATCTACTAGTTAGATAGAAGTTCTAATCCTAGACCGAGCAACTATGAGACTCTGTGTGTGTGTCTGTTTACATAGGGATCAGTGCTTTTGTGACCATTCACAAGTCACTAGACTTTCCATTGCCCAACTTTGGCAATCCTGCTGATGTCATTCACCTTCAAATAGACTTTTGGGGAAGGAGTAGCCCCTCTAAGCTCTGGGTAAATGTATTATAACTGTGTAATGCTATAGTGTGATATACTAGTTAAGAAGGAGTTCTAATCCCAGCCATGGCAACTGTGAAACTCTGTGTGTGTGTGTTTATCTGTGTAGGGATCAATGCTTTTGAGGCCATTCACAGTCACTACACTTTCCATTGCCTTACTTTGGCAAGCCTGCTGATGTCATTTACCTTGAAATATACCTTTGGGGAAGAAGTAGTCCTATAAGCTTTGTGGCACGTGCTATAACTGTGCAATGCTATAGTGTGCTGTAGTAGTTAGGTAGGAGCTCTAATCTCAGACATGGTGACTGTGTGTGTGTGTGTGTGTTTGGTTGTGTGTGTGTGTGTGTGTGTGTGTGTGTGTGTGTGTGTGTGTGTGTGTGTGTGTGTGTGGAGGGATCAATGCTTTTGTGGCCATTCACAGTCACTACACTTTCCATTGCCATTCTTTGGCAAGCCTGCTGATGTCATTCACCTTGAAATGCACCTTTGGGGAAGGAATAGCCCTCTAAACTCTGTGGCGTGTGATATAACTGCGTAATGCTGTAGTGTGATGTATTAGTTAGGAAGAAGTTCTAATCCTAGATATGGCAGCTGTGAAACTCTGTGTTTGTTTGACTGTCTTTTATGAAACAATGCTTTTGAGGCCATTCACAGTCACTGCACTTTCCATTGCCCTACTTTGACAAGCCTGCTGATGTCATTCACCTTGAAATACACCTTTGGGGGAGGAGTAGCACTTTAAGTTCCATGGAGCATGCAATAAATGCAATACACTGTAGTAGCAATACATGCCTAGGTAGGGGTTTGAATCTTAGTACTGTCAAGTGTGTGTGTGTGTTTGTCATCAGTATCCTGTGTGGAGGTAGCTGTGATTGTGTAATAACAGGACTCATTGTGAGGTGGGTTTTGCAAATTTCTTATATGGAGGACCTATTATATGTCACAATGTCCACCTTACAAGGACAACAGATGTCAAACAGCAGTGAGGCTGGTGTAGACAATGCAAATCCTTACATGAGGCATTATGGAGTGGGGAAAAATATAGGCAACCTTGTGTTAGCCAGAGAACACTCTCCACCTATGTCTTATACACAATCCTACTTGGCTAGGGAATAACTACTATGTTGGCAGTTCCCTGAATATTGCTCACAGATAGCAGCCATGGTGTGATTGCAGTGGACTACAGAGGACATGGCACCCTGTTCCATCCCTTCCATAGGCAGATAATTGCTTACAGTGGTCCTTTGCTATGTTCCCCACTGGACACCTGTAACAGCTGTAGAGTCAGCAAATGGTACCCACAAAGAAAATACCATGCCTTATACCCTGTATGGAGAGATGTCACTAATACCTGCATCATGCTGCCAATGTAGGTGCAGGATCAACCTGAGTTCCATTGCCAGTTCTCACCACATGAGGTCAGGAATGCTACATCAGATGATAATAATCTATCCACACAACATGCCCCAGACACCCCAGGTACACTTCCACATGTCACAGAACATGCATGTGGAACATGTGCACATCCCAGACACCATCCATGTTATGGAATAAAGAACACATACATGGCAAGCATTGCACAGCACTGGCCACGCACAACAGTAACCCAGATGAGTGGATGGTGACTACAATACCAACCTGTGTGGGCCAATCCAGGGACTACACCCCTGAGCCATATTGTAGACCATTGTCACATGGCCTGATGCCAAGGTATACCCTTTGCCTAGCCTTGTACGGCCTTCTGGCACAGTCAACCACTACACACCTGTAAAGCAATGAACCCATGCATGTCAGTACTGGCAAACCTGTGTCTGTGTGTGTGGAAATTAATGATGTGAAAGCCATTCGGACTCACTACACCTCCAATTGCCCTACTAAAGCATGCCTTCTGATGTCAGTCACCTTAACATACCATTTGCCCATATATCAGCCTGATAACCTCTGTGGTGCATGTGATACCTGTGTAATACTGTAGTGTAGCAAACTAGTTAGTTAAGAATTCTAATCCTGGCCCTGCCAACTGTGATAATGTGTGTGAGTCCCTGAAAAAGTGTGGCTGTGTAGTCCTTGACACCTGCTTTTGTGGCCAAGCACATGTACTACACCTAACTTATCCCTCCTTTGTCACTGTTGCTGATTTCACTCACCTTCAAATATATCTTTGGACAGCTCTCCAACATGTAAGCTCTGTGGCACATGCAATAACTTCATAAAAATGTAACAGCAATACATAGTCAGGCAGGAGTTTAACTCCATACTGGTAAGTGTGTGACACACAAACATGCTTAGCTCTTTTTCTCATATCCCCTTCCTTTCTTACTTTGTCTCTGTCTGTCTGTCTCACTCCCTCTCTGGTGGATGTGGAAAAGTACACCTGCTTTGCTTAGGCAGAAGCTTGTGTTTTGTAAGTGATGCACATAATCAGCTGATGGCATGTTCAGGAATTGCAGTCCCCCACTAGCTGATTGCAAGTGGAACAGCTGTGGTAACATTCCCATAGCCAATTGCATGGAAACACACTCCTATAACTAGGAACATCATGTGGGTGCTGGCCCTTTTCATTCACTGTGAGCAGGACATCATGTCAGTGTTTGAAAAACAGCATCACAGGGTACTGGGATATACCTCTTACAACATACACTGTGGAGACAGGTCAAACAGGAGGGGGGTGTTCCAGACATGAGTACAGAATGTAAGTCTTGCTCTTCTACAACTGAAGTAATGTTGGTTTAGCAGGGTTTGTGTGGATATGGCTGTTCTACATGATTTAATACCAGTCATGAAAGTGTTATGTGGTTGAGGTATCTCTCACCTGTAGAGCTATCTGCAGACTGGCCAGTGTTTGGAATCTTACATGTGTTGTATTACTCACAGATGACCTATCTTTAGAAATGCAATAGCATAGTCTGAGGATTGCAGTCAGTACATGGTGACAGCCATGAGAGTTACTGACTTCATATCCCTCAGAAGACATATGTCACAACAAACCCTTTTACACCAGTAAATGTATGAGTTTATCACAGCAACATGTCAATATTGGCCCTGTGTTTGTGCCTCCATCCACAACTCTGTCAACCTTTGTACATGTGTTATTCAGTAAGAGGTACATATGTTCAGTACACCATTATTTATTGACATCATACCTGATAACAAGCCAGTGAGATATCAGACTGCTAGGCATGTTATGTATAGTAGAGCTTATATTTGAGGACAAAACTTGAACATTCTGTTGTACTGTGTAGAGTAGTGAGGTTTGTGTACTTATGGTGATTGTCGACAGAGTGTGTATTGGGAATATGTACCTTGGCCTGTGTACAAACTGTGGTAGATGTCATTGTTCTTGGTCCTGTTCTATCTGATGTTGAATGCTGCTCCAGTGTATGGTACCTTATTGGTGTCCGTGTTTGTAGGGCCAAACCCACACAAGTCCCATACTACAGTCAGGCATCGGAATACACTGTGTATTGGCTCAGTGTATGTAGGGTTAGTGTGTCAGTGGCACATATGAGGATGGTGTTGATCAGACAGTCCATATACTGTAAAATATACTGTAAAATTAGGCTTGTGACCTCTGCTCCAAAAGTTATTATGTGTCAGGACAGAAAGGAGTGTGCGAATGCGTAAACTGTGTGAGCATATCTATTCCAGTATTTACATGATATACCCATTTACATGGCTGTTAACATTCACTTTGTCAGGCTTGGTCCACACGTCTTGCACTAAGGGGTTCTGTGTATACCTCTGGACTGACCAGAGTATGTCAGACTATCCACATTTATTGGTCATATCTCTGCTGTATTCCACAGGACCATTACTGTGATATCTGTGGTACTGTCAGTAACTGATGGCGTACATGTCAATATCAGATGTGACTTCCCGCACACATTCCTGTTAAGACAACCCCTGTTACAGTAGCAACAGTCTACATTTATACCTGCAATACTTACATAACATCCCCTTGCACTAAGAGGTTGTGACTATTGGTGCAGAGGTATGACTCTACTACATGTTCTGGACGTATGTTAAACATATATGTATATGTGTGTGTGTGTGTGTGTGTATATACATATATATATATATATATATATATATATATATATATATACACATATATATATATATATATATATATATATACACACACACACACACATATATATATATATATATATATATATATATATATATATATATTCAAATATCTATATAGATATTTACACATAACGCTAGGGACGGCTTGCACCTGTCACCCCTGGGCTTTCGGATATTGGCAAAGGCTCTTGCTACCTCCATAGTGCCTTTTTTAGGCAAGGCTCAAAAGACAAACCCACCTCCATAGGTATCACAAGGGATAAGAAACTAAGAGTAATGCTACTCAACTGCAGAAGTCTAAACCTCAAGATGCACTTTTCGAAACTCTCCTTAGCATGGAGAACATCGATATCTGTGCAGTAACAGAAACCTGGTTCAAGGCTCCCGAGAGCACCCCAGCACTACCAGGTTATACCTCATACCATGCTTTTCAGCCCCAAAACTTGGACCGACCCACAACAGGAGGGGGAGTATCAATATTCGTCAAAGATACCTACACCTCCAGATTGGTGGCACAGCACAAAGCATCAGAGACTATCCATGTGCAACTAACAGTGGGTAAAACTGCCTTCCAGTTTATAGCCTGCTACAGACCACCCACCCTAACCCAGGAACCCCACTCGGCCTTCCTGAGAACACTGGAAAATATGAAGGTCTCTCCAAACACCATTATATTGGGTGACTTCAACTACCCAAACATAGACTGGGAGCATTACTCTAGCTCCAACACCCTAGCCCAAAGGTTCCTAGAATTTATAAACTCAAATGCTATGGAACAACTTGTTAAAACTCCCACAAGGGGGGAAAAATTACTGGACCTGATCATCACCAACATGGGGACTCTATGCTCCAGACCAGAAGTGTATCCCTCACTGGTAAGATCAGACCATAAACTAATCTCACTGGATATTCACATCCTGACCCCACCCCCTGCCCAGAAAACCACAGTGAAAACTTCTAAAGCAAATTTCACACTCCTCAAAACTGAGGTGGAATCCTTCAAAGCCCCCGGGCCTGTGGAAAATACGGCCCAGACCGCAGAATCCTTTATAAACGCATTCTATGAACACCTTCAGGAATGCATGGATCATGCGATCCCAAATAATACCATGACCCAATCCTCCAAAGGCAGAAGTCCTGTCTGGTGGACCCCAGCCATAAACAAACTATACAATAGAAGGAGGAAGCTACTAAATGATAGAGCAAAATTCCAAAAAGGGAAGGAATCTCTGATCAGTATTAGCAAAAAACTACGGGCACTCATAAAATCGTCTAAGGCCAGCTTCGAGAGAAAAATTGCACAGGACACTAAGGATAATCACAAGGCTTTCTTTAGTTATGTTAGGAACCTGGGTGGTAATTCCCAGATATGCTCAGAATTAGTCCAAAATGACAAAAAATACACCGAACCCACAGACATTGCCAACATCCTAGCTGACAGGTTCAGTGCAAACTCCCCCCCCCACCAAAAGGGCAAATATCTATCCCAGCAGAGTGCTGCCCCCCTGACATCTCAGATGCGCAGGTATGAGCCGCCCTCTCCAAAGCAAAAAAACACAGCATCAATGGGACCAGACGGTTTCCCGGGCTGCGTCCTACATGAACTCCAAGAAGAGCTAAACCCAAACATAAAACTACTGTTCAATCTCAGCCTTACTACAGGATATGTACCCAAAGAGTGGTGTACAGTAACTGTGGTCCCTCTCCACAAAGGTGGTGCCTCACCGGATCCTGGAAACTATCACCCCATAAGCCTGACTAGCTTGGTCTGCAAAGCTATGGAAAGGATCATCATGGACCTCATAAATAAAGATATTGGGAACCTACAGACACTGGATCCTACCCAGTTTGGCTTTGTTAAGGGCAGATCCTGCCTCTTAAACCTGTTTGATTTCTTTGAAACAGTCACCAAGGCCATTGCCGAGGGGAAGGTGGACCACACAGCCTACCTGGACCTCGCAAAAGCCTTCAATACAATACCCCACTCGGGCATTATAGATAAGCTCACCAGCTTAAATATAAACCCCTATGTCACTAGATGGGTTGCAAACTGGCTCAAGGACAGAACCCACATGGTTAGAATTGCTGGAGCCATGTCAGACTCCAAACCAGTTACAAGTGGCGTCCACAAGGCTCAGTCCTGGGACCTCTCTTGTTCGGTATATATTTCTCGGAGGTACAGGCCAACACGGAAGGACTGTGGCTGACCAAGTTCGCAGATGACTGCAAACTGGGCACCATAATCAGTCCAGCTGACACAAGCATCCTGCAAAGGCCTCATAGAAACAGACAACTGGTGCCAGAGCCATGGCCTCAAGCTAAATGCCAAAAGTGTATAGTCATCCTGGCAAAAACAGTGCCCACAAATTACCACATAGGTGGTAATCCATTAAATCAAGAAGTAATTAGGGACCTGGGGATCCAAGTTGATAGCAATCTCTCATTTGACAACCATGTGGCCAAAGTGGTTAGAAAAACATTTTATATAGCCCAGCTAATCATGAAGGGATTCACATCTAGATCAGGGGATGTCATTGTGCCTCTTTACTCATCTCTCATCACGCCCATAATTAAGTACAATGCCCCTTTTGGGATGTACCTTACCAGACACCTGCAGCAACTGGAAAGACCCCAAAAGTACCTCACCAAGAGGATCAAAGGGTTCAAACAGATGCCATATGCTGCCCGGTTAAAGAAACTCCAGCTCTACTCAGTGGCATACCGCCTGTTCAGAGGTGATCTATGCCTGACGTATAAACCCATGTCCAACCCGGAATTAATGGACATGCTGCACCTCAGAAAATCCAAATCCCATCGAGCTACACGCTCGAGAGACTTGAACCTCAGCACTGAAATAAATAGGACATGGTGGAGGGACAGATTCATAACCCAGAGGCTCCCTTCACTCTGGAATAAAATCCCAGTCCAGGTTAGGCAGAGTCCCTTATTGACTCTCTTCAAGAGGAATCTTGATGAGTGGATGGGAGATAGGTTTACCCCAGGTATCACTTCTGTGTCACTGTTAGACAGAGGCACAGCATACTAACCAAAAAAAGGGCATAACAAAATTAAATTAAAATGGTGGGTAAAGCCAAACACATTCTCGCTAGGCTTATAAATGCCCTAGGGCAGATAGCCTAGTATGAACCTATGAACCTATATATATATATATATATATATATATATATATATATATATATATATATATATATATATATATATATATATATATATATATGCATATATATATGCATATATATATATATATATATATATATATATATATATATATATATATATATATATATACATATATATATGTATATATATATATATATATATATATATATATATATATATATATATATATATATATATATATATATATATATATATATATATATATATATATATATATATATATATATATATATATATATATATATATATATATATATATATATATATATATATATATATATATATACACACACACACATATATTTATAGATATCTCATATATACATATATGATATACATACATATATGCATACACACAGACACACACACACACACACACACACACACACACACACACACACACACATATATATATATATATATATATATATATATATATATATATATATATACATATGTTGAGTCTTTCAGCTTTTCCCAATTAGGGGTCACCACAGTGGAACTCCGGTCTGCTAATGATTGGTAGTTGATTTTTACATGCCAAGTTACCAGCCCTGATGCACAACCTTCAACGAAGGTATGCCCTATTCACGCATGTCTCCACACAGAAGACACTCTAGCTGAGAATCGAATCGGAAAGCATCTGACTGTGAGGCGACAACGCTATATATATAGATATACAGATAGATCTATATATGACCATATATATAACGCAATATACAGATGTATATAAATACATATATATGAATACATATGTGTATCTACATATACACATATATCTACATATGTGTGTGCGTGTGTGTGAGTGTGTGTGTGTGTGTGTTTATATATATATATATATATATATATATATATATATATAATTTATCAATGTGTATATTTAGATATAACAACATATGTGATTCAACAGTAATATCACTAACAAGTACTATGCAATTGTAGAAGTCATATCAGTTGTTCAATAGTATTCAGTATGTGTACTGACAGATTTATTAGAAAAACAACAACTGTTTTCACAGCTGTGATGGCATAGTGATTAACTGCAACTATAGTGTACAGGGTCCTGAGTTCAAGGCATGCAAGTGCTGTTTATTTTGTTGCTGGGCAGAAAAAGAGCTGTTGGTTACCAAGTGGTTAGGCCAGTTTTGATCAGCTTTAAGTGGATTTGCATGATGGTAAGCGCTGCTAATGTACGGTTAAATGTACAGGTGCTTACGCCATGGTGGCTTTGCTTACCAGTGCGCAAATGTGCTTAGCATTTATATTGAAGCAATGCTGAAATCTGCTAAGCATGGCTCAGCCCTAGTAACCAGTGCTCACATTCCTGTCTGATAAAATAGCAGAGTAATGACATCTTTAATAAGTGTATTCAATGCCATGGACATAATATGCGTCTATGTGCTGTTATTACAACAGCAAGGGGTGTGAGTCTACTCTCTGGGACACCTGAGTATATATGGCTTGTACAACACTCTTTTCCATTTAAATGTGTTACATACATGGGGAGTATACCAGGCTATATGCAGTCACACTGGCATGTAGGGTATCATTATGTTACTACTGTTGAAAGTGCTTTCCCAAGTAAGAGTATATTGCAGATTGTAGTACTGGAACCAACCACCCCTGCATGCAACTATGGACTCTGAGTCCTCACTGTCATTTTGCTGGTGTGTGAGCTATGTCTCATTAAATATTTCCTTCTGCGTATTAATCTGACGTGGAAATTAACTGTAGACTACTGTGTGTATAGCACATGTCAATGAGGGCTGCTGTCATGTAGTAATGGTGTACCTATCAGTGTCAGACGTCCATCTGTCAACACATTCATCCTAATACATAACCAGTTGGCTAGCTGATGTCTGTCTGTCCTCTGTACAGATGTGCAGATGTCAGGTATCTATCTTGACTACTTACAGGCAATCTTTGCTTGACTGACACTAACATGTCTTCACAGCTGTGTTATGAATGCCACATCTAGAAATACACACCCTGTATGCACCACATGCCATGGATACCTCAGCTACACTACCACAGTCAACAGAAGATACTTGGGTACAGGTCTCCACAACAGACACTGACCATGTTATGTAATACATGTTGCATACATGTCATCTGGAGCACCTCAAGAGCCCTCTGCAAGAGGCAACCAGATGATTAGCTGTTGCATGTAACACTCACCATGAGGATCACCCCTGTGGTATCTGTGGATAGATGCCCTGCTGGCATATGGGAGATGACATGATACCACTGTACACACATCCCCTTTACTTCCCAGCTCTCCACTGACAATAGCCTGGTACACACCTATGAACACCTACACTGATGGACCCCAGTACTGACAAATGTGTACATGTGCATTACTGAAAATAACAGTGTCTGTGTGTTTGTAGACCTGTAGTTGAGAATACGCTGAGGCCCTTCACACCCACTGCACCCCCATTGCCATAGTTAGATGTGGCTGCTGCTGTACCAGACATTACATGCACCTTGTTACACTCTTCTCCCTAAGGGCTACCTGTGGCTTGCAGTACCAACATGACACTCTTGTACAAATGGGTTGATAGGCATGGGATACATTCTGAGTTCTGGCAAGTGTGTGTATGTGTGCATGTGTGCATATTTGTAGGATACAGCAGTCGCCTTGCCACACAGTATTAGGGATATTAATGTTGCTGACCGTAGGAAAGCCATGACAATGCATCACCCTACTATCCCTGTTGCATGTGCATTAGATGCATATCCCTGTAGTAGCACTCTTGGGATAGACAAGGGGTTGTATTGCAGTCCTGGTCAATGTGTGATTGTGGGTATGTCAGAGTGGTATCATGGGTTTCAGTGCATATAATATCCACTGTGGGGTGTGGGTGCTGAGTATACTGTCTTTACATCATGGTACCCCCAGTACATGTCCCATGTTCCACTATATGGGGACCACTGTCACCATCAACCATACAGGTAACTGATAACACTATCCAGCCCAGTTATGCATGTGCTGTGTGCAACTTATCTGTAATAAAATGGACACACTGACAAGGTAGTTAGCACTGATAAGCCCAGGTCTCTCAGATGTGTGTATGACTGATATATATTTGTCATTGTGTATATAACAGTATGTTACACTATGCATTTTCCATAAACAACCAGTACATCCCCCATTACCATACTCTACAGGCCTGGGGATGTTCTTCACATAACATGTAATCTTGAACACACCTCATCCTAAAAGCTGTGTGGTGTGTGCAATTAAGGCCACACACATCAGTAGCACTACATACCTAGGTAAGGGTTCTATTCTCAGTGTTGCCAAGTAAGAGTGTGTGTGTATATGTGAAGGAATCTACTTCCGTTTGCAGAATATTCATGTCCCAGGAGGACATCTGTCTGAGAACTGCCTGGCATATGCTAACATTTCACAGGTATCATCTTGTGGAAATACCTTCCATCACAACTAGTGGTAGATGTGTAAATGCCCTCTTCCCCAATGTATAGGTGTACAGTGATAATGGGGTTAGCATATATAGCTGGGTGTGGCTCTTGTGGACACAGCCACCATCATTGAACTTACTGTTGAGTGCATCCCTCCATTTAACTGGCCGTAATACTGTACAGTTTATGTTAACAGGTTAAGTAGTTGTCTATCAAACTATCTGCAGTTCTACAGCACGTCTCACCCTCCAAAGGGTAGGGCTGTGCCACCCACACCAACACACCTATGTTTACCGAGTTGAAGATTGCACTACATCGGGGAAGGGACATATACCCTGCCAGTGCCATCGTCAATGACATTAAACTAGCAGACTGCTTATTCCCCAATGTGTTGTTGTGCCTATTCTGTCTTGTTGGAATTACATAGGCTACAATGGGTTCCTTGCCCAGGTACATACATCCATGTGTACAATATTCTCTGTCTATTGCATCAACACCAAAGCCTCTGTGTGTGTTATACACAAACATGTGGTGTGTACCACCCAGTACACTTACCATTGTCCACTGTAAAAGGGCTGCTGACATTAGCCACCATGCACTCACCTGTATACACCACCTCCAGACCTATTGGTCATGTGGCACATGCAGTATCTGTTGTACAGACCTGTGACATGTGTCACCTTTACCCAGGATATGCCACAGCCAAGGTGTCACCACAGTGCCATACCCTTTCTAGGATACAACAGCAGACCATCATCATGCTGACCCATGGACACCTACAACACAAACAGAATACATTATGGAGACCACAATCACTCAGTGTTAATAACAGCTATAATGCATCATGGCTGGACAGCTACACTTCCTGATATGTAAGCATTAAACTTTACTGCTGAAAACATGTTACATAGCATTACATTGGTACACCATAGTACAGTCACCCTGTACATCAGAGCCATATTAGCCTGTCCCTGCATTGATGTTATGGATGATAGGGACGTGGCACAGGTATCATCATATGCCAGGGTGTGTTGTTGGTTTGCCAGAGACCTGGGCTGAGCCATATATTTGACACCATGTGTGTGAGTGAGGGGGGTTAATTATTAATTTGGCTGTGGTGATGTGGTGTGTGTAGGTATGAGGTTGCCCTAGCTGTGTTGGTATTGTGTGTGTGTGTGTGTGTGTGTGTGTGTGTGTGTGTGTGTGTGTGTGCGCACAGTTCTGCCATGTGGCTGCCCTATACAGTGGTTCATTGGACAGCTGCAGACCATACCTGGCATGGTGTGCAGTTTACCATCTCTGGCAATGGACATGAGAACTGTGCCTACCAGGGGTTTCACGGGCACCACCAGGTACAAGCCATGATATGGTACTCTCCCCTGATGATGACATATGTCCACTGGATCTGGGTCCCTCTTGGAACTGGCCAGGGCCATGTACACATGGCCTGCCGTGATGTGGTTTGCACAGTGCCTCCCTGCAGTGCTGGGGCTGATACTGCCACTACAGGAGTGGCTCTGTGTTCTGGCACGTCCACATTGACCTCCAGCTGTTGGTGTTGATGGCCTATGCCCATGTGGACATTGCACCACTCCCACCATATGCTCGAGCTTTGACATTCCATGGTCGAGGATTTCCACCATCTCACCTAACCATCTATACATGACCTCTGAAAAATAATGGAGGGCACCTGCAAGATCACTGATGTTGTCAGTAACAGCTGAATGAGTAGCCCTCTGCAGCCTCAGAGCCTGTCTGGTGTACCATTCCCTACGTGCCTGCACCTCCATTGCGGCCAGAAACATGCATCTTGTGGTATCAGATGTGGCATTTCTGCCAGGAGCATGATGACCAGCAGCCCTCCAATGAGCACCCCAGTACATCTGCCTATGTAGTACCCTGCTGAACATCTGGTTATGGCTGCTGTGTCCAGACACACATGCCATAGATACCACACTATCCTGTCCCAGCCACCAACCACCAACTGTCCCTCAGCTATGGCCACTGGTGATGGGGTATGTATAGGCGTTGTGACTGTGTGTGGGGATGGCATGGATAACAGTGGTATGTCAAATGATGGCACAGCTTCAGGTCCTGACAACCGCGCCTGTACCTCAACACACCTATCATCATTTTCAGTGTCTGTATGGACACCAACATCAGATTGCCTGCAGGAGGGACTCTGACCCACCTCATGAGGGGAGAGGTGAGGGGAAAACAAGAAATGCACTTTAAGTCCTGTATATCATTGCTTAACAGTACACACATGCGTGCGCGCGCGCGCGTGCACACACACACACACACACACACACACACACACACACACACACACACACACACACACACACACACACCCTGATATTCCACCATACTACTTACCTGTCCCTGACTTTACAGAATGTCCCTAGTTTTGTCTTATCTTGTCTTAATTTCCCCATCCTGCATCAGTCTTGAATAATTACAGTCAATAATACCAATCATTAACGTATCATTCTTCTAATTGCTCAGAAAAGTGATCACAAATCATGACCTGTTACTCCATTAACTCTTTAACTTGATTGGAGTAATTTTTTCAAAGACTCCCTGATTTCTTCCAGTGTTCACCCTGGTTTTGTCCAGATGTCTTGAGCATGGCCCCCATATGTTATGGGCTACTACAGTCACTCAAAAATGTCCCACTCAGGAGTGTCATACTTAATTATTGTTCAGTAGATGCAAGATCTGTTGCTCTATTAACTTTTTATGTGGACTACAGTAATATGTGGAAACACTCTCTAGTGTTGTCTAGTAATTCCCCAATGCATCTTTAGTGCTGCATACCTAGGTATTCTTTCACTTTTCTGTGGATTGCAATTAAAACAGTATCCCTGGTGTCTAGTTTTCCCTCTCAATGCATCTTTCATGCTGAAGACTTTATTATAATATCAGCTGTCCTGCCATTATGTCATTAAAGTATTCCTCATGTCTAATGTGTCTGTCCATGTCCACTGCACAATTTCTAAGGGCAGTTGAGAGCTATGAACAACTCCACACTCACACATGTGCATACATGGACACACACACAAACACACACACACACACACACACACACACACACACACACACACACACACACACACACACACACACACACACTCATTCTACATACATCAACCCCCTCCACTCCACCAGATAGCACTTACAGACCCTCCCTACACACACACACTTACAGGTGAGGTTGCACAAAGATATTGAACACAGACCTCTCATTAGCCATCTGTCAAAATGCATGACATATGGCACTCAACAGCATGCAGTGCAGCTATAGTCAATCCCTGCTAGCAACATTATACATCTCTCTGATGCATGGGTTGTGTTAGTAGGTGATGCCCCTTCCTCTGGAACACACTGCACCCATGTACACAGTATTGCTGTGCACCTGTTCGGCACCCTGGCATGTACTGTGCACCATACCTCACAGGTGTACACACCATTGCTGAATGTGTATATGTGTGTCAGTTATGTTTTCTCTGCTGCTCACAACCCCTATGTATTTGTCTGATACATACTTGGGATGATATTTGGACAGATGTAATTTGTGAATGCCTGATATCTGATTTACAGATCTCAACAGTAGCGGTACATGTATGGCTAATAAAATACAATTACACTGACAACCTTCAAATCTTACCATCGCTATGGGGAGTGTACACACCCTTATTGATATGGTGCCCTCTTCCCTGATATGCCATGGGGCCACATTATTGCATATGTTAACATTACATGAACCTGATATGTGACATATGACCTGAGCAATCAAATGCAGTATCAAACAAATGTGTTAGTTGTGCAGATGCTGATTGAGATGCATACAATTTGTGGGTGCATATATGTGCACACCCTTATCGTGATGGTTTGTTGCACCTACTGTTATGTGTACTACAGCAGTGACTATTCCTGGAAGGCGTATACTAGCATGGGCCATCTGCATTTGCCAGTATTTGGTCACTCTGCCCTACAAATGTCCCCCAAGTCCGCATGACTGCAAGGTCAGCTCATATGCACAGCCCTTGGAGGACACACAGTGCCGTCACTATTGCTGTGGAGTCAGGGTTATGTCTGCCACAATTCATGACCTTGACTGTGTGAAGATACAGCCATTCTTAGCAAGCTTTGGATCTCTGCTTCAGAGCACTGTTATGTTTTAGGATGACACCCCCTCCCCACCTTCAGCCTTTTTGCAGATGCTTAACAACTATAGCCTACACATGTTTGTCAGTTTGCAGTGTCCCAAGCTCTGAACACCATGTATATCAGCCTAGTCCCTGCTAATGAATGGTAAACATACAGGTGTACACTGGCACTGGCAAGGTACAGATGGGGATGGCGGGCATGAGATGGGGGCGAGGTGTTGGTTGTGCAGCACATGTATTGTAATTGATACTGTCTGTAGGTTTCTAACGTGGTCTTGGTACACCAGTGCACATTGCAACACATGCCTTTTGTTGGTCTTTTGCTGTTATGCATATGCTACCTGTAAAGAGGCCTGTCTGATGTTTCCTGTGGTACAAGTGTCCCATCTGATTACTGTAACCCATGGGCCACACTTATGTAGAGTCCATGCAATTGCCGACACAGGTTCTGCACAGCCAGTACTTGCTAGATATTCCTGCAGCTCTCTCAGTGTTGTGGCATGTTACTAGGCAGCCTGCATGACTAGTTTGCAACATGTGTCATCATCTGTCTGGGATGGCTATCTGTTTATTTTCTACATTAATCCTGTCCCATACATCCTCGCCACATACATGACTGTCTGCACAGTTTGCCATGGTATGTGCAATGGTAAGTTAAGGCTACATGTCTGACTACTGGGTGCTACATGTTGGGTATGGGATCCATTCCATGACTTGTAATATGTGTGCAATCCACGGCTGCCTCTGTTGCAGGTAAGTGTGCACATTTGATGGCCAAACGTCTTGGACAGCAAACCATTTTTTGGTGTGACATTGAGGACCTGTACTTGCTGGAAGGTCTAAACTCATGAAGAATACATACAGTCAGTACCACAAAAGCTGCTTCCACAAGATGTTGTCTGGAGTGCATGCACACATATGCTTCTAGTGTTTGGGAAAGTATGTATTCCGCATATTTGCTGTCCTAACATAGGATTCCATATTACACATTCATTGCTCATGTTAAGACCACATTGAAGGTTGTAGGGGTTGTGGAATGCAGTATTGTGATATGCAGTAGTGTAGATCTGTAACAGTTGCCATTGTAATAGCGGTATATACACTGTTGTAGCACTGTATAAGGATGATGTTTCAGACATGTCCCTACTGTAGGCCATTTGTCCCACCATTATGTTCATCTCTGTGCACACATCTTGCAATAACAGGTTGTTAGTTATATTGCAGGACTTTTACATACCCTTCAGATATGCTACCATGGTGACCACTGTGATGCAGTGCAGTTAACAGCAACAATATGTGAATATGTACAGCATGCATTATTTATAGGTGTGTTAAATGTGTGCATGGAATATGCCATGGCCATAACATGTCCAGTGTATTGGCAAACCTGAACAAATACCATACTCACCAGCTACAGGCTGCTGCCCTGGAGGTATACCAGAGGGGCATACATAATTGTGTGAGAGATGTGATGTCAGTACCCACACCTGTGGCACATGTACAGGGTGGGTGCAGCTTTACAGTACATCAACAGTTTAAACCCACAACACTACAGATTATGCACATCTGTTTAGTACTACAATGCAGCAGCAGACTATATATATTTCATCTCACATATGCATGATTAAACTCTACAGATGCAGATGGCTACACAACAGTGGTCTACTGATGTGCACTGTGGCCTTACCTGCATGTTCCTCAGCCATTGTGTGGGTAGCACCCACCTCCACTATGCTCTCTGCCGCGTATTGTGTTTGCAGGCAAGCAGGTGCCCCGAGGCTGGTGAGGAGCTCCTCAACATGTGTTAGGGAGCTGGATGGCATACCCTCTGTTGCAATTTGCCCCCCCCCTAACCACAGCAGCACACTGACGGGCATGGCAGAGTAGATCAGTGCATTGATGTTGGACCTGCTCATAACTGTGGTTATGCAGGCCGACATATTTTACCCTGTGAACAAGATCATTCCACGGGGCAGTCCTCTCCTGCAGATCATGGGCTGTATGCCTGCAAAGGATGTGGTAGTGCTGCAGCAGGTATGTGATGATGACATCATTCTCCTCCACTGTGTACATTGAAAGTCTCTCCATGGACATTTTTCCTGAAAGACATAAAGAGGGAAACAGGTCTGAGGACCTCATACTGCTAGGTTATAATAGTTGTTGATACACATCTCTGTCTGCCCCCAACCATATCTGCAACAAAAATTTGATCAGACAACTCAATGGGTATGTCTACAGAAGACCTACCATTGGGACATATATTGTATTGTACAACTATTTGTGCAATGTGTTTGTAGTCATGTTCCATGTTGAACACTATCATTAGTGGCCTGTTACAAAAAATGTCACCTGCATGACATTGTAAGGGCCACTATGGTTCCATATTTGCATGTGTTATGTTCGCTGTGTGACTGCTTCACATCTGTTATTTTGTGTTAATGGGGATATCTATGCATGCTGTTAGACATAATCCCAGAATGTGTGGACTATTACTACCCACATATGTTCTATAACAGTGACACAATAGCATGTTTGGGAAAACAGTTGCCAGCAGAACCACCTCCCCCACATCATCTGTCCGTGTTACCAGGCCACATCACTTCTGGGACCCACCCTGGGACCTCATCATCTACTGGTCCTGCATTATCTTCGGGTGGAACCACCACAGGGGATGGTGTTTGCCCCCACCCCCTGGGAGCACACACAAACAGGATGCTGTCACCCGAAGTCAGGTCCAGGGACTGGAGCATAGAGAGCTCCACAGAAACTTGGGGGATGTGCTACAGCACCTTGAGGCCCTCAGTACACAATCACAGGGTCCGCATGCTCCTACTGCTCAGCCCCCTGCCCGGGCATCTTCAGGGCCGTGAAGATGATGTTGTGACTGCCCATGGGGGGGGGCCCTTGGTCCCATTGTTTCCATGTGGGGGCTCATGGGCTTCCACATTCCAGGCAACACTCCCCATCCAAGGTGTTTACCCACCACGTGTCATATACTGCCCCTGTATGCTGTCTTGTCTGTCTTCCAACCCAACCTACCTCCCCAAATATACCTACTATCCTTCCCCAATATACCAATCCCTCCTTCACAAACAAGGGCAATGTGTTTCCAACATGGAGTTCACACCTGAAATAATTGACCATTTTGCACCCACTTACAGCTGTGTATATATATATATATATATATATATATATATATATATATATATATATATATATATATATATATATATATATATATATATATATATATATATACATATATATATATATATATATATATATATATATATATATATATATATCTATATATATATGTGTGTGTGTGTGTGTGTGTGTGTGTGTGTATTGATATGTGTGATGATCTCTCACACATAACGTGCAGCACTGTCATTCAACAGTAGGGGACATGTTCATAGGTTCATAGGTAGGTACTAGGCTATCTGCTCGAGGGCATTTATAAGCCTAGCCAGAATGTGTCAGCTTTCACCACGCCATTGATTAATTAACTGAGCCTGTGTAAAGAAGAGCCAATAAAGTGATCCCAGGGGTGTCTTTTCTGTTACCCATCCACTTGTCAAGGTTTCTCTTAAAGAGTGTTAGTGAGGGGCTCTGACTAATGTAGTTAGGAATTTTGTTCCAAAGCATGGGGAGTCTCCATGACAGGAATCTATCCCACCAGCATGTTCTATTTATTGTTGTGGCGAGGTTTAGCTCACTAGAGTGAGTGCCTCGCAGTGACTTGGATTTCTTTAGGTGGAGCATGTCCATCAATTCTGAGTTGCACATGGCTTTGTAAGTCAGGCAGAGATTACCTCTGAGTAAGTGATATGCCACTGATTACAGCTGGAGTTTTTCCAGTTGGGCCGCATAGGACATATGTTTGAGGCCAGTAATCCTCTTGGTGAGGTACTTTTGTGGTCTTTCCAGCTGTTGGAAGTGTATTGTGAGGTACATCCCAAATGGGGAATTGTACTCTATGATGGGTCTGATGAGTGACGAGTAGAGGGGCACTATAACCACTTTATTTCTAGATGCAAACCCTTTAGTAATTAGATGGGCTACATAGAAGGATTTCCTAACTAGTTTGGCAATATGATTGTCAAAGGAGAGATTACTATCTACCTGGGTCCCCAGATCTCTTATTACCTCTTCTGTATTAAGGGGGCTGCCACCTATGTGGTAATTCATGGGTGTTTTGTTTTTTCCAAATGGGATGACTATGCATTTTTGGCATTTAGCTTGAGACCATGACTTTGACACCAGGTGTCCATTTCAGTAAGGCCCTTTTGGAGAATGTCCGTGTCAGCTGGAAAGTCAATTATGGCTCCCAGTTTGCAGTCATCAGCGGACTTGGTTAGCCATAGTCCTCCTGTGTTTGCCTGTACTTATGAGAAGTATATGCCAAACAGTAGGGGTCCCAAGACCGAGCCTTGTGGGACACCACTTGTGACTAGTTTAGAATCGGACCTGGAGCCCACTATTCTTACCGTGTGAGTTCTTCCTGTAAGCCAGTTGGCAACCCATTTCATGACGTAGGGGTTTATGTTCAGTCTGGTGAGTTTTTCTATAATTCCTGAGTGGAGAATGGTGTCAAAAGCCTTGGCAAGGTCAAGATAGGCTATGTGAACTACCTTCCCATCATCTATGGCCTTGGTGACTGTCTCGAAGAAGTTAACCAGGTTTAGTAGGCATGATCTTCCCTTAACAAAGCCGAACTGGGTCAGGTCAAGTGTTTGGAGGTTCCCAATGTCTTTGTTAATGAGTTCCATGATGATGTGCTCCATAGCCTTGCAGACCAAGCTAGTCAAGCTTATGGGACAATAGTTACCAGGGTCAGTTGTGGCCCCACCTTTGTGGAGTGGAATAACCGTTGCTGTGTGCCATTCTATGGGCACGTAGCCTATGGAGAGACTGAGGTTGAACAGCGTGTTTTCATGTGGGGGGTTAGTTCGTTCTGCAGTTTGTTCAAGACACAGCCTGGGACACCATCTGGCCCCAGTGATGTTGTGCTTTTGGCATTTGAAAGGGCTGTTTTTACTTGTGCGTCTGTGATTTCCGGGACACTACACTTTTCCGGTATTGTTGTGGGCCCTTTTGGGGGTGAGAGGGGGGTAAAGTTTGCACTGAATCTATCTGCCAGGATGTTGGCAATATCAGTGGGTTCAGTATAATTTGTGCTATTTTGCACTAGCTCAGAGCATACCTGCGAGTTGCCACTTAGATTCTTGACATAGCTAAAGAAGGCTCTGTGGTTATCTTTTGAATCCTTGGCTATTTTTCTTTCAAAGTTAGCCTTGGAGGATTTTATGAGTGATCTTAGTTTCTTACTGATACTGATCTGGGATGTCTTTCCTTCTTGGGATTTGCTTTTTTTCTGAACTAGTTTCATCCTTCTATTGTTTAGCCTGTTTATGGCAGGGGTCCACTAGATTGGTTTTCTTCTCTTAGGGGAGTGAGTCTTGGTTTTGCTAGGGATGGCATGATCCATGCATCCTTGTAGGTGCTCATAGAGTGCATTTGTAAAGGTTCCTGCATCTTGGACACTGATATCCTTTAGTGTGGGGGCTGGGAAACTTACCACCTCTGTCTTAAGTATGGTGAAGTTTGCTATAGAAAAGTTTTTCACTGTGGTTTCCTTGGTTGGAGGTGGTGGTGTGGTGTAGACATCCAGAGTGATTAGTTTATGGTCTGATATAACCAGTGATGGGTTGACCTCCGGTGTGGAACACCTGTCCCCTATGTTGGTGATGACCAGGTCCAATATGTTTTCAACTCTGGTGGGGGAGTTTACCAGCTGATCCAGGGCATTTGAGTTGATAAATTCCAGGAAGCACTGGACCTGGGAGTTTGTACTTGAGTAGTTTTTCCAGTTAGTGGTAGGGTAATTGAAATCACCCAATATCAGGGTGTTCGGTAGGACCTTCATGTTTTCCAGTGTCTCAGAAAGGCAGAGTGGTAGTCCTGGGTCATGGATGGTGATCTGTAGCAGGCCACAATTTGCATTGCAGATTTGGCTGATGTTAGTTGCACATGGATGATCTTGGAGGTATCATGCTGTGCCACTAACCTGGAGGTGTAGGTATCCTTGATGAATATTGATACACCCCCTCCTTTTGTGTTTTGGTCCATGTTCTGTGGCCGAAATGTGTGGTATGAATTGTAGCCCAGTAGTGCTGGGGTGTTCTGTGGAGCCTTGAACCAGGTTTCATTTATTGCACAGATGTCAATGTTATCCATACTGAGGATTGCTTCGAGCCCATGCATTTTGAGATTTAAACTCCTGGCGTTGAGTAGCATAAACCTCATTTTTTTTGTGCTGTTTACAGAGGTGAGTTTGACTTTTGAGCTTTGCCTAAAAAAGGCACTATGGGGGCAGTAAGGGCCTTGCCCAGTATTAGAAAGCCTAGGGGTGACAGGTGCAAGACATCTCTTGCGAAGCAATGAGGCCTGTCGAGCATGTGTTTATATAAATAAGTGTAACCTAACATGTATTTATATAAATAAGTGTGTGTGTTTGTATATATGTAGACATACACGTGTATATATATATATATATATATATATATATATATATATATATATATATATAGGTTCATAGGTTCATACTAGGCTATCTGCCCTAGGGCATTTATAAGCCTAGCCAGAGTGTGTGTGGCTTTCACCACCCCTTAGGATGAGAACACTATACCCATTAGTTTGCTGTGCCTCTGTCCAGCAGTGACACAGAGATGATTCCCGGGGTAAACCGACGATCTCCCATCCACTCGTCAAGATTTCTCGAACAGAGTCAGTGAGGGGCTTTGCCTCACATGGACTGGGATTCTGTTCCATAGTGTAGGGAGTCTCTGGGTGATGAATCCGTCCCTCCAGCATGTCCTATTTATATCCGTGTTGAGGTTTAAGTCTCTTGCTCTCGTGGCTCTGGTGGAGTTGGATTTTTTGAGGTGGAGCATGTCCATTAATTCCGGGTTGGACATGGCCTTGTATGTCAGGCACAGATCACCTCTGAGCAGACGGTATGTGACTGAATAGAGCTGGAGTTTCTTCAGTCGGGCATCGTATGACATATGTTTGAGCCTTTATCCTTTTGGTGAGGAACTTTTGGGGTCTTTCCAACTGCTGCAGGTGTTGGGTAAGGTACATTCCGAATGGGGCGTTGTACTCAATCATTGGTCCGATAAGTGAAGAGTACAGGGGTACAATGACCTCTCCTGATCTGGATGTGAATCCCTTCATGATCAGGTGGGCAATGTAGAAGGTCTTCCTAATCACTTTGGCAATGTGAGTGTCAAAAGAGGTTACTGTCAACTTGGGTCCCCAGGTCCCTGATAACTTCTTCCGTGTTTAATGGATTACCACCTATGTGGTAATTAGGGGTTACCTTGTTTTCCCCAAAGGGTATGACTATACATTTTTTGGCATTTAGCTTAAGGCCATGGCTCTGGCACCAGTTATCCATTTCTATGAGACCTGTCTGGAGGATGTCTGTGTCTGATGGAGTGTCAATTATGGTGCCCAGTTTGCAGTCATCTGCAAATTTTGTCAGCCACAATCCCCTATGTTTGCCTGCACTTCAGAAAAATAAATGCCGAACAAGAGGGGCCCAGGACTGAGCCCTGTGGGACACCGCCGTGACCGCTTAGAGTCTGACATGGCACCAGCAACTCTAACCCTGTGTGTTCTGTCCTTGAGACAGTTTGCAACCCATCTTGTGACATATGGGTTTACATCTAAGCTGGTGAGCTTTTCTATGATGCCTGAGTGGGGTATTGTGTCAACGCTTTTGCTAGGTCAAGGTAGGCTGTGTGAACTGCCTTACCCTCATCAATGGCCTTAGTGACTGTTTCAAAAAAGTCGACCAAGTTCAAGAGGCAGGATCTGCCCATGACAAAGCCAAATTGGGTAGGATCCAGTGTCTGTAGGTCCCCAATGTCTTTATTTATGAGTTCCATTATGATCCTCTCCATAGCTTTGCAGACAAGGCTCGTCAAGCTTATGGGGTGGTAATTTCCAGGGTCCGTAGAAGCACCGCCTTTGTGGAGTGGGACCACAGTTGCCATACGCCATTCTTTGGCACGTATCCTGTAGTAAGGCTAAGATTAAACAGCGGCCTTATGTGTGGGTTTAGTTCCTCATTGAGTTCATGTAGCACACAGCCGGGGACACCGTCCGGTCCCATTGATGCTGTGTTTTTTGCTTTAGAGAGAGCAGCTCTCACCTGGGCATCTGAGATGTTTGGGAGGCTAGACTCTGGTGGGATAGATATTTCACCTTTTGGGGGGGAGGGAGGGGAGAAATTTGCACTAAACCTGTCTGCCAGTATGTTGGCAATGTCTGTGGGTTCAGTAATTTTTTTATCATTTTGGACTAATTCTGAGCATATCTGGGAGTTTCCATCCAGGTTTCTAACATAGCTAAAGAAGGCCTTATGATTGTCTTTTGTGTCATTAGCGATTTTTCTCTCAAAGTTGGCCTTGGATGATTTTATGAGTGATCGTAGTTTTTTGCTAGTATTGATCAGAGATGCCTTCCCTTTTAGGGATTTTGCTCTGTCATGTAGTAGCTTTCTCCTCTTGTTGTAGAGTTTGTTTATGGCTGGGGTCCACCAGACCAGGCGCCTGCCTTTGGTGGAAAGGGTCTTGATTTTATTAGGGATTGCTTGATCCATACATTCCTGGAGGTGCTCGTAGAAGGCATTTGTAAGGGTTTCAGCAGCGTGGGTTGTGGTTCCCACTGGCTTGGGGGCTTTGAAGGATACCACTCCAGTCTTAAGAAGTGTGAAGTTTGCTTTTGAGAAGTTCTTCACTTTGGTCTTTTTTGCTGGGGGTGGGGGCGGGATGTGGATCTCCAATGAGATGAATTTATGGTCTGATCTCACCAATGAGGGATATACTTCTGGTGTGGAGCATTTTGTCCCCATGTTTGTGATGATCAGGTCTAGTATATTTTCTCCTCTTGTGGGAATGGTGACTAGTTGTTCCATAGCATTTGAGTTTATGAACTCCAGGAACCTTTGGGCTAGGGTGTTGGGGCTTGAGTAATGTTCCCAGTCTATGTTTGGGTAGTTGAAGTCACCCAATATGATGGTGTTTGGAGAGACATTCATACTCTCCAGTGTCTTCAGGAAGGCTGTGTGGGTTTCCTGAGTTTGAGAAGGTGGTCTGTAGCATGCTACAAACTGTAGGGCAGTTTTACCTATGGTTAATTGCACCTGGATGGTCTCCAATGCTTGTGCGTTGCCACTAACCTGGAGGTGTGGGTATCCTTTATGAATATGGATACTCCCTCCTTTTGTGGTTTGTCCGATATATATATATATATATATATATATATATATATATACATATATATATATATATATATATATATATATATATATATATATATATATAGATATATATATATATATATATATATATATATATATATATATATATATATATATATATATATATATATATATGTGTGTGTGTGTGTGTGTGTGTGTGTGTGTGTGTGTGTGTGTGTGTGTGTGTGTGTGTGTGTGTGTGTGTGTGTGTGTGTGTGTGTGTGTGTGTGTGTGTGTGTGTATGTGAATAGCTATATATTATGAGTTGTATTATATATATATATATATATATATATATATATATATATATATATATATATATATATGTGTGTGTGTGTGTGTGTGTGTGTGTGTGTATGTGAATAGCTATATATTATGAGTTGTATTTTATATATATATATATATATATATATATATATATATATATATATATATATATATATATATATATATATATATATATATATATATATATATATATATATATATATATATATATATATATGGTGTGTGTGTGTACACGCACACACACACACACACACACACACATATATATTTACATATATATATATATATATATATATATATATATATATATATATGTATATATCTGGGGTGCCTTCAAACATCAGGTCCACACTTTGTATTTCACCTTCCTTCACAGCTGCACTGTTTTGCCTTGCTACAACACAGACAGGTGTCACATGTGGACACAGCCTAAGATTAGGGGGGTATATATAGGGACAGATTGCAGGTAAGCCTATTACACACCTATGGCGTTTGTGCATTCTACATTACACGTTAACATGACTGTCCTGCAAGTGGTGGGATCTGAAACTCATGTGTCTATCATAATGGCATTACTTCCACCACCAGCTATTGGCGACAATAATATACATGTCTTGCGGTACACAACACACACTATGATGGCTTACATCTTATCATTCAATGCTGATCTGCACAGCTGACAAGTATGTCCCACTGCCCACAGTGACAGACACTATTGTCTATAACAGTTGTTCAGCAGGACATCATTACAACAACACCTGTTGGCACATATAATTCATTGCACATCATCTGTCCCTTTATTATAGACCAAGTACTACATTCAATTACATGCATATATGCTTCACATACCTTTTGTGGGATTGTTGTCGCTTCTGGATACAGTTTGCTGTGTTCCCTTGGTTAACTTGGGATGTCTGTAGGTTCACTTGTTGAACAACTTTATATTTACTGGATGAATGTTTGTTTTTATTTTTTTTCTCTCTCTCTCTCTTTCTTTCTCTCTTTCTCTGTCTCTCTCCACTACATGGATTGAGCTGCTTTGAATAGATTGCAGCATTGATTTTGTAGGTGATGCACATGATCAGGTGATGGCCTCTGCACCAATCAATGTCCACCACTTGCTACCTGCATGCAGCCAGCTGTGTAGTACTTCCAATTACCATTGTCATGGCAGCCCACTAACTACTATAAATTACTAAATCAGGTGGGCATGGTCCCTTTACCTTTCCTGTATGGAGGACATCTTCCTGTGTGTGGACAGCAGTGTTACAGACAGCAGGTAGCAATACCTCTTACAAGAGGACTTGCAGGCACAGGCCAACTACATATGTGTATAAGGTTCCATACCTACAGACAGTGTGAGTAGTGTTGTTATATGCATTGTATACCACTAGTGTTACAGGGTTTGTGTGCACATACTAGTTTAGCATGGAATGCAGTCTGTCTACATAGCTGTCAACTGTGGGCATATCCACATGATGGCCAGAGGATTGGCTGTTATGTTTTGTCTGTCTACCACACAGGTCTTGCTCAGATATATCACTGGCGTTTTGTCTTTTGAGTGCTATGAGCACATAGTTACATCCATTTGTGTTTCTGATGTCATATTCCTGAATAAGGGTATGTTGCAACCAATCCTGTTACACTAGCAACTTTCTTAGTGTATAACAACCATATTGCAAATATGGCCCTATGTTTCAGCCTCTGTCCTCCACCTATATACCGGGCTTTGTCCATATGTCATGCAGTAAGAGGTTAAGTAGTGGCCTATGATTATGTTGTGCTGCTATTCCTGCCATCAGTCCAGTGATGTTGTGGTCCCCACACATATTGTGGGATAGGGTCTATATATATATATATATATATATATATATATATATATATATATATATATATATATTAATCTGTGTGTGTGGGTTACAGCTGGACAAAACCTGTGTGCCTTTGTGCAGTCCAGAGGTCAGTGTATGTAACACTGTTATATGGCCCTATAAGTCATTCTGTGAGGGAGGGGTATGCACCATATATAACCTAGGCTGTTACGACATGTGAGGGATATCAGTAGTAAGACACCTTAAGGTATACAGCTGTAAATTTTTCATACATTTCACCTTGGGAATATTGGTGGGCTAGTGCTTACTGTTTTACAGACTGTTCTGTTTGTCACTGTGATAGTGAAGTTTTAAGTTAAGCATTGTTATGTAACAGATTCATCTTCATTGTGACAGCTTAATTCTTTTCCCCCTTGGGGTTGAGTACAGAGTGTAATTGGAGGCTGCTGAACTACATCTGCATTACTTACTGTTGATTGATTGTTATCTTCTGGGCTAGTGTTTCTTTACTGTTGTACTACCTGAAGGCCTTGGCCTGGACAGCAACATATTTTATGCTTTCGGATTATGTATAAAATGTTTTGCTTGAGAGTTACATTACTCATTTAATATGTATTTCAAACACCTAACAGCTATATGAAATGGCATATACAACTGTAGTAGTACACAAATAAACATTTCTTATGTATGCAAACCTGTGTGTGGTGTGTCATATCATTTGACTTCTCTGTGGGTATATGTTTCATGCAATAATTGTCTTTTGTATGAGAGAATCATACACTGTTCATTTTAAAAGGTGGCAACTGTAGGAATACTGGCCATTCAATATGCTGTGCACCCTCTAAATATGTATCTTCCTATACATATCTATACATAGTAATATATGTATATGTGTGTATGTGTATATACATAGCTATCTATATATATATGTTGAGTGTTTCAGCCATTACACACAGAGCTGAGGAGGAGCAGCTGATCTGTGATATATAGCAACAAGTAGCCTGTTTTATTTTTGCTTATTTGTAGTAGTTATTGCTTATTCTAGATATTTATAGCAATGTTATTGTATACTGCATACTTGTACTGTATTTCATAGCTATTGGCTCACTTGTGATAAACATTTCTGTAGTGTTTTTTTACCTAAAATAGTTTAGGTCATAGCTGTAATATTGCCATATTCCTGATTGTGTTTGTGATAAACATTTCTGCAGTGTGCTCTGCCTAAAATAGTTTAGGTATTAGCTGTAATATTCTCCATATTCCTGATTGTGTTGTGGGCCTAATTGTTTGTTAGAGGCTGTTTTCTGAGCTCATTGTCCAGGCCATCATAATTAGCAAAGACCATTCCCCATTTCAGTGAGAGTTTAGTGTTTATGGTCATTGTCTAGTTGGGTTGCCAGGGCTGCGGCTTGGAGAAAACACCTCACTGGTTCTTTTGAGTTTTTTTAAAGTTGTTTCAGGTTTCAACTTTTTGTTAAAAAGTTAACTTGAGTGTTTCAGACATTACACACAGACCTATCTGAGGTGGAGCAACTGATCTGTGATATATAGCAATAAGACCCTCTTAGTAACAGCCTGCATATCATTTCTGGAGCCTTCCTGTGTCCTGACAGAGGGCTCTTCAAACTATCTGGAGATATACAGAGCTAAGTATATTTTTCTGGCACTTTAGAGTTGTGTACTGTTAATTGTTGCTTGACTAATGTTATATCATTGCTGGCTGACTTCAAAGTTGTGAACTGTTATTTTTGCTTCACTGTATAGTTTTTCAGATATCTGCTGAAGGTGTTTTTCCCCACCTCCCCCTATTTCTCTGTGTCTTAAGCTGGTATAACTGGTTTTACATCCTGTGAGTTATCTGACTATCTCAAGGATTACTTGCATAAAATTAGACCCTCTTAGTAACAGCCTGCATATCATTGCTGGAGCCTTCCTGTGTCCTGACAGAGTGCTCTTCAAACTATCTGGAGATATACAGAGCTAAGTATATTTTTCTGGCACTTCAGAGTTGTGTACTGTTAATTGTTGCTTGACTAATTTTATATCATTGCTGGCTGTCTTCAGAGTTGTGCAGTGTTATTTTTGCTTCACTGTATAGTTTTTCAGATCTCTGCTGAATGTGTTGTTTTTCCCCTATCCACCCTCCCTATTCCTGCCTTGTTTAACTTTGGAGGCTTTTGCAGTTGCCAGCCCCCACTGTAGATTTGATCTGGGACACTCTCCCCAGTCCCATCTTTTTACCATGTTCTTCCTAATAGACTCCTACTGTACTTGTTTTTTGTCATTTTTAATTTAATTGCATTTTTTAAAACTGTTTGGTCTAACATTGCTACATACTCAAGTGTGCTAGCTTGCACTGCATTTGAATTGTTTTTACTGCTGTTTTAGCTACTTTTCTGTATAAAAAAAATCTAAGCCTGTTTCCTACCTTTCCTGTAACTAGTGTAGTCCAGATTCAGATTTACTGTATCCAGGACTGTATGTAAGCTTCTGAGCCCCGCAAGCTTTCTGTGTTGGAGTGAAGCCTTCTAGCTTATCAGTGGGAGTGGTAAGCACTAAGTAAACTATCTACCACATAAGGAGTGGTTCTGACCGAGAAATTGTAGTTATTGGCTCTTTGGGCAGTTTTTCCATCTCTCTCAACTTTCTGATTTAAAAGCCTGCATTTGCACTTGTTTCCCCCCTTTCCTGTAACTAGTTTAGTCCATATACAGATTCTTAGTTTTAGCACTTGAATTTGCGTATTCGTGATCAGCACTTGTTCAGAACTTGTAAGCACTAAATTAGCTACTAATTACTACAGCACTCAACCTTCCTCATTACCTAGAGGGAAACAGTTTTGATACTTACTTTCCCACTTGCTTAGAGAAAAACAGCTCTTGTACTCACTTTCCTCACTTATCTAAAAGAAAATAGTTTTTTATTCAGGCATGTCTAAGGGTCAGCTCCCAGGGTTCTCTCCTGTCTATCTGATGAATCTGGGCATCTTGGGGCAATGTAGAAATTGCCTCATGTACACAGACAACCCTCTTCTCCTACCACCCAACACTACAACCTGTGAGAGATGCACTTATCTAGCCAAACTGGAGGCAAAGCTCTCTCCAACCAAGACTGAACTTGACAGTCATGAAGCGAAAGTAAACACTTGCACCACACCACACTCATCACCTAGTCTCACTAAGTCTACACCACCAAAATCCACACATAGAAACACAAAAACATTCACAGAGGCTCTCAATAATAATCTGTTCAAGCAACAGAGACCTCCATAGCAGAAATGCAAGCAACCTCCACCCCCCCATCACAACCCAAATGACACATAGCCCGCAGACTCAGTCTGCCACTCAACCTCAGCCAATAAGGCAAAACAATGTACCCAACACACTGATGTCCCACTCAACAGGCTAAACAAGGAGCTGCCTGTCGAGTGCCAGGATCCACCACATAACCCACGCACTCAGGTCACTTCACAACAAGTACAAGTATGACTCTGTCATTGCCATGTTGTGAATAACCTGAGACATACCTCCCTGGACTACATGAAAAGTGACATGGAAGAGCTCTCTGATCTTGTAGCCAAGGTAGGTATGACCCTAGCCCTTAGTAGCATTCTGCCATCACTAAGAATGATACTGCAGTACAAGGACAAAATGATTGACTTCAAAAATTGGCTGAGCTTCTGGTGTCATTCTAAAGGGATCCAGTATCTGTCTGCTTGGGATGACATGGTCGGCAGACCACAATGCTTTGCCAGAGATAGCCTGCACCTGTCAGCCCTGGGATTCCGGATACTGGCTAAGGTCCTTGCCACCCCTATAGTGCCTTTTTTAGGCAAGGTTCAAATGACAAATTCACCACTGTAACAGGAACAGGCAAGCAAAAACTGAGGGTGATGCTACGCAATGCTAGAAGTCTAAATCTCAAAATGCACTCACTTGAGGCACTCCTTAAAATGGAGAACATCGATATCTGTGCAGTGACTGACCTGGTTCAAGGCTCCAGAGAGCAACCCTGCACTACCAGGCTATAACTCATACCACACTTTTCGGCCCTGTAACCTGGACCGGAACACTAAAAGCGGAGGTGTGTCCATATTCATTAAGGATATCCACACCTCCAGGCTAGTTGCTCAGCATAATGCATCCAAGGTTATCCAAGTGCAACTAACTCAGGGCAAAACTGCAATCCAAATTGTAGCTTGCTACAGATCCCCCACCATGTCCCAGGATTCCCACTCCTCTTTTGTACTGGAAAATATTAGGGTTCAACCAAACATCCTAATAATGGACGATTTCAACTACCCCACCATTAACTGGGAAAACTACTCATGTGCCAACTCCTTTGCTCAACGCTTTCTGGAATTCATAAACTCCAATGCCCTGGATCAACTTATCCACACCCCCACCAGGGGCAGCAATATCCTATATCTAGTCATTACCAACATGAGTGACCGGTGTTCCACACCTGAAGTCAACGCCTCATTGGTCCGATCCGACCATAAGCTAATCACCCTTGATATCCACATCCTGCCCCCACCCTCATTAAGGAAACCATGGTAAAAGATTTCTCCAAAGCCAACTTCATGCTTCTTAAGGCAGAAGTGGTGAACTTCATGACACCCATGCAGATGGACAATACAGTTATGACTACTGAATCCTACACAATTGCACTTCATAAGCACTTACACAAGTGCATGGATTGTGCTATCCCAAACAGAACCAATATGCTATCCTCCAAAAAAGGAGGCCAATCTGGTGGTCCCCTGCCATAAGCAAAATGTACAACAGAAGAAAGAAACTGTTGCAAAAGAGAGTAAAATCCCATGAGGGGAGGAGCTCCCTGGTCAGCCTCAGTAAGAAGCTGCAATCCCTGATAAAATCCTCCAAAGCTACTTACGAAAAGAAAATTTCCACTGATTCTAAAGACAACCACAAAGCATTCTATAGCTATGTCAAGAATCTCAATAGCAACACTTAGATCTGCTCTGAGTTACAGCACAATGGCACTAAATATACAGACCCAACTGATACTGCCAACATCCTGGCAGATAGGTTCAGTGTTAACTTTACCCCCCTCTCACCCACTAAAGGGCCCATTTCTATACTAAGAATGCAAAGTTCCTGTAATCACGCTGCACAGGTAAAAACCACACTCTCCAAAGCCAAGTACACAGCATCCATGGGACCAGACAACATCCCAGACTGCTTTCGACGCGAACTACAGAATGAACTGGCACCCCACCTAAGTACCATGTTCATTCATAGCCTCACCTCAGGCTTTGTGCCCACTGAATGGTGCACAGTGATGGTTATCCCACTCCACAAGAGGGGAGCCACCACAGACCCTGGGAAGTACCACCCCATTAGCCTGATGAGCCTGGTCTGCAAGGCCATGGATCGTATCATCATGAAACTTATAAACAAAGACATTGGTAATCTCCAAACTCAGGACCCCACCCAGTTCAGGTTTGTAAAAGGCAGATCATGTCTACTAAACCTGAGAGACTTCTTTGAAGCAGTCACCAAAGCCGTAGATGAGGGTAAGGTGGTTCACACAGCCTATCTAGATCTTGCCAAGGCTTTCGACACCATCCACCACTTGGGAATTATAGATAAACTCACTAAACTAGGTATAAATCCCTATGTCACAAGACGGGTTGCCAACTGGCTCACTGACAGAACCCACCCTGTGAAAGTAGCAGACTCCACATCTGTCCAGATTAGTGACAAGTGGAGTACACAGGATTTAGTCCTGGGTCCTATCCTGTTTGGTATCTACTTCTCTGAAGTACAGGCTAACACAGAAGTTCTTTAGCTAATGAAGTTCGCAGATGACTGCAAACTAGGAGCCATAATCGAAACTCTTAATGATGTGGACATCCTACAAAAGGGCCTCACCGAGACAGATGACTGGTGTCAAAGCCATGGCCTCAAGCTCAATGCCAAAAAGTGCATTGTCATCCCCTTTGGTAAAAACTCTGTACCCATGAACTACAACATAGGTGGTAGTATACTTAACACCAAAAGTGTGATAAGAGACCTTGGGACACAGGTGGACAGTAGTCTCTCCTTTTATAATCACATTGCCACAGTAGTCAGGAAATCCTTCTATGTGGCACACCTCATCACAAAAGGTTTCTCATCCAGAAAAAACGAGGCCATTGTTCCGCTCTGCTCATCACTCATTAGAACCATTATAGAGTACAATGTCCCTTTTGGTATGTACCTAACAAGACATCTACAACAACTGGAAAGGCTGCAGAAATACCTCACAAAGAGGATTACCAGACTCAAATAGGTGCCCTACACAGACCGTCTCAAAAAACTCCAGCTTTACTCCGTCGCATATCGCCTACTCAGAGGTGATCTTTGCCTAACATACAAAGCTATGTCAAACCCAGAGCTGTTGGACATGTTCCACTTAAAGAAATCCCAATCATTCCAAGCTACACGCTCTAGGGACCTAAACCTTGTCACCACAGAACATGCCAGATGGATAGGTTCCTGTCCCAGAGACTTCCCATAATCTGGAATAAACTACCTATCTATATCAAACAAAGCTCCTCATTAGCACTCTTCAAGAAAACTCTTGATGATTGGATGGGAAATAGGAAATTCACCCCGGAGATCACTTCTGTGGCTCTGCTCGACAGTGGCACAGGAAAATAATTTTCTTGGGTGGCAAAAGTCAGGGTACCTTTTTGGCTGGGCTTGTATAGGCCTTAGAGCTGATAGCCTAGTACCTACCTATGAACCTTTAAGGGGGTGGCAAAAGCCAATGCATTCTGGCTAGGCTTATAAATGCCTTCAGGCAGATAGCCTAGTACCTACGTACGAAATTATGAACCTACATATATATATATATATATATATATATATATATATATATATATATATATATATATATATATATATGTGTGTGTGTGTGTGTGTGTGTGTGTGCGTGTGTGTGTATCTGCTTATATGTGTGTGTGTATTTGTATCATTGGAATGTTCACTGCCTCTACATTGTACATTCCTATAGTAGACAGACTGGTCTGCATGATATGTTATCGGGACCATACTGACATCGTACAGGTGGGATGGATTACTGTTAACTTCTTGTGGCTATGTCCTGTAGAGTCCTGGATATGAGACTTGCAAGTGTTGGTATTGTGTTTCAAGGCAGATCTGTTTAGCTGTGGAGAAGGGGATGATATCAATAATTACAACAGGTACTTAAATTGATAGATATATATATATATATATATATATATATATATATATATATATATATATATATATATATATATATATATATATATATATATATATATATATATATATATATATATAGATATAGATATATATGGTTTCACTTCATAATCACAGATTGCTGAAATATCAAATTTCAGCAATTAGTGTCCATGAAGCCGAAACTTCAAAGTAACGAAAGTGCATAAGCGTGAATAGGACTATGTCAAATTCAAGGTTATGGATTTATGTTATCTTACTGAAGTGTTTGGCTGGGATGGTGTCCACAGTTTAAGGTGTGTGAGTGTGCATGAGTGTTTTTGTAACTTGTATGAGTGGGTTAGGATAGGGAGGTGAAGGTATGAGTGTGTGTGTTGGATGTGTGTGATTTTTTTTTTTTTTTTTTTTTTTTTTTTTTTTTAGTGTTTGTGTGATCTTGGAGTTAGTATATGTAAGTGGGGGCGGTGGCATTTGTGTAGTGTAGGTGTGTGCATGTGTGGTGTTTTGTTGTATGTAATTCCTTTGTGGTGTGGGTGTTTGTGTGTTGTGGGCTGTATGCTGTGTGTTCGATGGTTTTATGATTGTGAAGTGTGGGTGTTTTGATGGTCTCGGCTTTATGTTGTCGAAATGCTGAAATTCGATATTTCAGCATTCAGCATTTCGGCAATATGAAGTGAAACCATATATATATATATATATATATATATATATATATATATATATATATATATATATATATATATATATATATATATATATATATATATATATATATATATATACACACATACATCTACATATATAAATACATTTCCTCTACTGTTGAATGATTGTGCTGCTGATATGTTTGAGAAAACATCAGTTATGTATATCTGACATGGCTTAGTGGTAAATCACTTTGGTTATGGTGTTCTGGGTTCGAGACTTGCAAAGGCTGTTTATTTTGTGGTTGGCAGAACAAGGGCGGTTGGATACAGAGTGATTAAGGCACTTTTAAGCAGTTGTAAGTGGGTTTGCATGGGTTTGCTTGACGGTAAGTAATGCTCACTTCTGGTTAAATATTTTTACACTCAGTTAGCCCCTAAAGTGCTTATTCTGTGTAGGCATTGCTTAACCCCCCCCCCCCCGCAAACAGGATTAAACCCACTTACTGCCGCTTTAAAATCCTTACTCCCACTTACCCCCATGCTAATTTTTTTTAAAAGATAAGAAAAAGGGTTGATAGGAAGGTGGTGGAAAAGGGGCACAAGGAGGGAAAGGCAGTAGAGAAAATAGCTAGGGATGTGCAGGATGGGTGTAGGGTAGGTCCATAGCAGCCCATTTCTAATACAGCAACAGCTGTGCATATACACTGATTTGGAGGCAGATTTGGACACTCAAACTCCTGAAACAGGAGGGAGGACCACAATAATATGTTGTGAAGCCAGTTAGACCAGATTACATGTGTTCAGTGGACACGTGTGTGAAATGGACAGCTATGTATGGGGCGAGATTTTATTTTTGGAACAGATTGCCCTTTTTTTTTTAAGGTGCGAGTGGGATTTTGGGGAGGGATAGTAGGTATATTTGGAGAGGTAGGTTGGGTAGTATGACAGATAAGACAGACAAGACAGCATACAGTGGTGGTATATGACACATGGGGGTAAACACCTTGGATGGGGAGGGGTGTTTGGAAGTCAGTAGCCCATGAGTCCTCAAATAGAAATAGTGGGACTGAGGTCCCCATCCCATGGGCAGTAACCAGTGCACCTTCACAGCCCCAATTGTGTCTGTGCTGGGGGTTGGGTAGGAGGGAGCAGGCTGACCCTCTAGATGCACTATGCAGCCCTCAAGCTGGCGTAGCTGATCTCCAAACTCTCTGCAGAGCTTGCTACGCACCAGACCCCACACTTGATGATGGGTGGCAGTTTCCTGTCCACGCCCACTCCCGGGGGTGAGTCCCATCCTCTGAGGGGGTTCCACCCGAAGGTGGTACAGGACCAGCAGACGAGGAGGTCCTGGGGTGGGCCCCCAGACATTCTGGTGCTCGGTGCCATGGCCAGATGAGGTGGGAGAGGTGGGTCTGCTGGGACTGGCCTTCCCAAAAGTGCTATGGTGTTTCAATTTTAAAACACATGTGGGTTAGTAATAGTCAACACATTCCAGGATTAGGTATAACAGCATGCATAGATATTCCCATTAACTCAAAACACCAGATATGGAACAGTTGCATAGCAAACAGAACATATGCATATATAGAACCAGAGTGGCCATTACAACAGCATGCAGATACATTGATGGCAGCATGCCACCAATGTGGGAGAATTTCAACATAGCACATGCATAGAAACAAATTTCAATATTTATCAAACAATAGGACATATGTCCTAACAGTGGATTTAATTGTACATATACCCATTGAGTTGTGTATTTCGATTATTGTTGCAGATATGGCGGGGGAAAGAAAGATGTCAATTAACAACTTGTATATCCCTGTAGTTCTCAATACTTTCTTAGTCAATGCTGTACTCTGTAGCTTACAAATATTATTACACTACCCTATGGCCTTCGTTTGGACAGTTATGTGTTTGTAGACAACTATAAATGTGAACTGTGTTTTACCTGCAGTATATACCTTATACCTGGTATATATACCAGGTATCTGTGGAGGTATTGTTTGTTAACACTACCTAACTGTTTCTACACATATTCCCAGATTCCAGGTTGATGCACATATCTCTCAATCTCTTATTGCACACAATCTGGGCAAGTCTTGACAACATGCTGGTGAAACTGGCACATATTTTGACAATTTCCCTCATAAACCTTTGGTGAGTTGATACAATGACAGGTTTGTTTTCATATACATTTTCTGAATATTTACAGGTCTGACAGTCAGTTATATGTCATTAAATGCTGACTAAATGTCAGAGATCATGACATTGATTTGCCAGGGGGACAGGGTAACAGGCAGTGGATATGGGCCAATTATCTGGACATTCTGAACAAATCTGTGCAGTTGAGGGGTATGACTCTGCATACAGCTTACTACCACTCCCAGGATTTGAACCATGGCTGTGTCTGCTAAAAAGAAAACATCAAAGCTGAGTGTGCTATTTAGATACTGCTGTGTAGCTGTTTTCTGATTTCTGTCTATAAGTCTCCCATGGTTTTGCAATCTGACCTTGTAATTACAACACTCTTATACAGGGATTCCTAGACAGTTTTACTATGTAGCACAGTGTGGATGACAGTGATGAGTAATACATTATTATTATTCAGAGAAACTGCAACACTAACAATGCCATACAATACCAGACTAAACAGTACCAGTCCAGGATTTCACTCTTTCCAAGCACAGTTTTCTTATCTGACAGACCTGTGGCGGGAATGTTTGTTAACACTACACTGAATGTTGCCACACATATTACCAGATTCCACATTATTATTATGCACATACATCTCCCTCTGTTACTGCACACACTCTGGTCATAGCTTCACAATATGGGGCTTGAGATGGGACACACTTTGCATATTACTCTCATAACATTTTAGTGAGGTGCTAGAGTAACAGTTTTTTTTCTTATAGATATATTTCTGACAGTTATGATATCTGACAATTGGTTGTATGTCATTATTTGCTGCCTAAACTTCTGGGATCATCCCACTGATTTGCCAGGGGGCCAGAATGACAGGCAGGAAATGTAAGCCAATTATCTGAACTTTATGACAAAAATCTGTACAGTTGAGGGGTATGATTCTGCATACAGCGTGCTTCCACTCCCAGGATTTGAACCATGGCTGTGTGTGCTAAAAATGCAACAGTTTACATCTCAGATGAGTGTGCTTTTTGGATTTTGTTGTGTATCTTTTTACTGTTTTCTATCTAAGTCTCTCTCAGTTGTACAATATGACCTTGTGATTACAACAGTCATATACAGACATTCCTACAAATTTTATTTATGTAGCGCAGTGTGGGTAACAGTGCTTGCTGGGGTGCCTTCTGTGTGGAGTCTGCATGTCCTCCCTGTGGTTGTGTGAGTTTCCTCCAGGTGCTCTGGTTTCCTCCCACATCCCAAAGACATGCTGTAGGTAGATTGGGCACTCTAAATTTGCCCTAGGCGTGAGTGTGTGCATGTATGTGCCTTCTGTGGAAGTTTGGGCACCGGGCTGGCAACTCGACACCATAAAACTCTACTGCCAATCATGAGTGGATAGGTGACCTGCTGTGGTGACCCCTAATCGGGAAAAGCCGAAAGAAGAAGACGAAGTGTGGGTAACAGTGCTTAATACAACAGTACTATTAAGAGAATGCAATACTACATTACCATATGATACCAGAGTAAACACAAGCTGATCAGGAGTTAGACCTTTATTGCCAGGCTATTACCCTTTTATTTACATACAACCTATATGAGACTCTTCCTGCCATATTGTCTGGTTTATTCAGTACATCCCATACACAATACAGGTTTTATACTGGCAATTAACTTTCTACTACTTTTAGATTTATTTCTTATAACAGTACATGCAAGATTATTACTAACCTGCCTCACGATGCAGCCTCTGCAGCTTACATGCATGGGCTTTCTGATTCACAGCCCACTCTGCTGCCACTGTCAAATACATAAGAGGAATATTTAGCCATGCCTATCCATAGTATACATGAGCTGGCAATTATTAAACAGGTAGTAGAATGAGTACTTACACACTGCTGGGATATCACCCTGCCTAGCTTCTTGGATCCATTGATCCAAGAGCTCCCTCTTCCTCCATTTCAGGTCAGGGTAGTGATGTCTGACCTGCTCACCAATTCAAGGGATGCCAGTGGCATTGGTAAGGTCATGGGCGAGACAGTCCCAGGCTTCCGCTTTATATTGTGAACCTTGGTACTGGCCCTGCAGCAGTCTCTCTTCATGGTCTTTAACCAGGAGTCCTGCCATGACCTTGGACTCCTGAATGCCCCAGCACTGCGCTCGGAAGCACAATCCTTCTCCGACACCAGCCATAGTGCCTACAGAAGGAAGCTGCAACCAGTTATGAGATGTATTCCTGCCTGTGGGGTTTAAACAGAGCTGATTTCCTGCAATTTGCCCTGATTGGACAATTTTTAAAATTCTAAGCTGTGGGCAAACCTGCTTACCTAAAGCTGGCATTGCTTAAAGGAGTTATACCAATGGGCAAATCGATTTAGCTGGGCTACACATTGCTTACACCTAGTAAGCAGATGTGTGCAATGCTTAGCATTGCCTATTTTTAAATTTGCATACTATTTTCTGTTTGGCATTGATTTGTCATTTATTACATGTTATATATTTGTTTAGTATCCATGATTCATGTGTATGTACACTGTATGGGGTACTTGTGATTACTGGAGGATTTCACCACTTTATTACAATGACATCTCACATCTGGTCTTAATACAGTACTCCAGTTCACATATATATGTTATGTAGTAGGGCATACAATATAACACTGCTTATAGATTCCTTTCACATGTAAATTGTGATTTTGCTATAGTTAGGATCTGTTTGGGTATACCTCAATTTTATGTACAGCTGTGATGGCTTACTGGTTAACTGTTGTGTCTATAGTGTACAGGGTCCTGTGTTCTAGACCTGCAAGGCCTGTTTATTTTGTTGCTGGGCAGAACAGGGGCTGTTGGATACAGAGTGATTAAGGCACTTTTAAGCAGTTGTAAGCGGGTTTGCATGAGTTTGCGTAATGGTAAGCAATGCTAACTTCTGGTTAAATATGCTTATAGAGAGTTAGCTTCAAATTGCTTAACCTGTGCATGCATTGCTTACCCCCATACAGACAGGCTTAAACCCACTTACTACTGCTTAAAAGTGCTTACTCCCACTTACCCTCGCATTAATTTAGAAAGAAATGAAACATCTTGGGAAAGTGGTAGATTTGGACACTCTATACATATTTTACACTATTTGCTGTATGGCATGGATTTATCATTCATTACACATTATAACTTTGTTTAGTATTCCTGATTCATGTGCAGGTATACTGTATGGGGCACTTGTGTTTATCTGTGGATTTTACCACATTATTACAATGACACCTCACATCTGCACATAATGCAGTACTCCATTTCACAAATATATGTTATTTAGTAGGTTATACAGCAAATAAATGTTCATGAATTGCTTTCACATGGAAAATGGAATTTACTACAGTAAGATCAAACTGGGAATGACTGCTCACAAAAGGAATGCTCTGACCACTAAACTATTGGAGTACTGCTTCAACTGAATGTATCTTGCTACTTATCTTCTTGTGCTATTTAAGCTACAGTATGCATAGCTCAATAGGCAAACCCATGCACCTATGGTTAAATTTAATCTGTTTGATAAAAAAAAACTTCTAGTGTTATTTTCTCTAGGAATGGACAGATTACACTTATTGCTGTGGTTTCTGCATGCATCTGCACATTTGGCAGACATTCTAGCAACCACCCCCCCCATACCTCTCAAGCTCTTCATGCAAAATATCTGGACAAAGCTTGTCAAATGAGGTACAACTAGGGATATATTTTATATATTCCTCTTATAAACTTAAGTAAGTTTCTAGAGAAACAGGATTTGTTTTAACATAACTTTTCTGAAGGTTTTGGTGTCTGAAACTCAAATGTATGCCATTATTTAATGCATCAATCCTGAAATCATCCCAGTAATTTGTCAGGACAAATGAGGCACAGGCCAAATGTATGAGCGAAAAATCTGGACATTCTGTGAAGATCTGTACAGTTGGGAGGTATGCAACCTCCTATGAGCATTCTCGCTCATTGTAATTGCCAAACAGCAATTTTTGAGTGTAGGGGCATGTGTATTGTGAGAGCTCTGCTCTCAGACACACCCCCTGCACTCGCCCATGCTCTATGTCCATTTAGGAGTAGAGGCAACGCGCCTTCATTACTATGCATGGCGTGCTGCAGTACTGCTCTTAAACGGTCATTTCCGTACAGGAATAAGGTATTCCTGCACGGAACCTTACAGAATCCCAGGGTCTGTTATTGATCATCGTCCAGTCTACATGACAAGACATCTCACACATCCAGTTAAACAGCATATTTATAAACAACACATAACCTTTCCAAATTTAAACCAGAAATGTTTATTACTACACTTCATTTACTGACTGGAACTTCCTAAAAATCCAGCCTTTAGCCAATGCTATAATTGAATTTACTACTACTTTTCTAACTGTCCAGAAAACCCTTGCACCTCCTTAAAGGAAAAGACTGAAAACAAATAATGCAATTTGTCTAACCCAAAAGAGTAGTATGCTAATGCAGGACAGAGAAAAAGCATGGAGAGAATGACAAAAATATAAAAGACCTCAACGTCTTTAATACTTTAGAATGCTCCACAATCATACTAAAAAGCAAATAAATGAAGACAAAAATACCATACTATAATAAATTTCAGAGTAATACTAGATGTTCACACAGTTGTGTAATGACACTGCATTATTTAGTTTTTTTTTTTAACTGTTGCCTGTAAACTGCACTCAATCGGGTCCACTTCAGTAAAACAAGGGACCTGATTGGATGCAGCAGCCAGGGAAATAAGTTTTAGTTTCCTGACTGGCTGCAGCAGTCAGCCAGGGAAGTAAGTTTTATTTTATTTTATTTTATTTTATTTTATTTTATTTTATGTTTGTTTCTATTACTTGACTACGCAGAGCCTGTGTTTAGGTGACATACTGCTAAAAAAACAATAGTGACACCATTTTAATACTGTAACATCAACATTCACAGTTTAATGGGGGAAATAATATTTGCATATTCAATATGTAACTTTAAAAGCAAAGTATGCATACCTGTTGACCAATCTGTCACAAATCTAAAATGAATCTGGGACATTTTTGAAATATTAGAACTGCTAACTTGAGACAGTAACAGATTAAGAATATGTGGATTCATATACATTTTTTGATAAAAAAGAATTCTGTAAATGTAATTGTCATTGTTTATTAGGTGTAATGAACCACCTTTTCCCCCCAAATTATTTGGTCTATAAAGGCTTAATATAAACAAAGTTAAAATTTGAGTCAAAATCGGGGACAGTAAGACTTTTATTAAGGTTATCAAGCTCCTTGTCACATATGAACAATACAACGTTTCATAAACAAAACTCTTCCAGTAAAAATAAATAGATTACAGTACACATACACACACACACACACACACACACACACACACACACACACACACACACACACACACACACACACACACATACACACACACACACAAAAATCAGGGAAAGTTGAGAGAGTTACAAATGCATGAAAGAGAACTCCAGTGCAGGTTTTAGTCTCAGCAGCTCAGCAGAATGTTGAAAAAGCAAATTCTCTATGCTACTAAAGGCTGAAAATGAATAATAATAACAATAAAAAATAAATGTAATGCGACAACAACATTATCATAAATACTGTTTATAACAGAAACTCCTGGAGGACAATAGCATGACATGCAGGCTGGTAGACAAGAAAGTAAATGCCATTGTAAATGATGTATCTTTGGCCAAGCAGCTGAACCAAGATCTACTGTTGCTCGACCTCTCAACTGTGTACTTATTTTGGAGGCTACTACCTGTTTTCAAGTTTAATTTACCAGGTCACGTGATGCATAGCCGCCTTTAGGTGCCAGAATACCCTGCAGTCACTACAGCAACTTATCTTATATTCATATTTTGCAACATGTCGGCCAAACCAACAAAAGCTAGAACCGCAAACTTGTATACTTCTAAACCAGAAGAGTAGTAATAGCTCTTATTTATATCTCCTTTAAAAGTTAAAGATATCTCAGGTTATACTTACAGTGTTTTATCAAGTTATAGGTATCACAATCCCCTTAAATATTTTACCACTGACATAGTGCCCCTGACTTATTTAAATGTTGCTGGTGGACATTCTCTCCACTAAAACTAACAACATAGATAGCTTTAGGTATCTGCAATACCTGTAACTGCAGGGATCTCCATTAAACATCCTTGACTGTGTTGGGGCCCCACAAAAGCTGCTGCTGCTGGTTGAGGAAAACTGAAGACAAAAAAGGTACTAATTTCCTGATTATGCTCTTTAACCTGAACAGGGCTGTGATATGACCCTGTTAGGGTAAAGATGATAGTGAACATGAACAAGTTTAAGTACTACAGATCAGCAGCCCAGAGTGACTATCTCAGAGCATACCTTGGACTTTAAGAAGGGCTGATGTTTCCAATATTCACGTATGGTTTTCTGTTTCAGGGAATTTTATAAATACTGGCAGAACACCAGATACTATAATTCTCAATTTTTTTGCTGAAGAATTCAGAGCAATCTCAAATATAATAGTAGAATAAAGGCTCAAAATCAGGAACGTGTTTTAAATATTATTGTATTTCACTTAAAAAGCTAATAGAAAAACATATTCTGCATCAACATACATTTTTGGACAATGAGAAGTATAAAACTCTGATGTCTGGATTTACCAACTATCCATAATCCTGAATGATTTACCAGCAAATAAAACTTTTTATGAAGGACAGATCAAAATTATGATACAAAATCAAGAAAGATCTCTGAAATCAGAAACAGTGACAGGTGTGTGTTATTCCTCCTTGAGGTAAATAAAAGTGACTTAGCCTTCTGCTGTCTATGGCTGCAAAACAGCAGTCACTGGTGTGGCAGTAGCAATGTTGCACAATGTATTGTTATTGACTGAAATCAGTGTAAAACTAGTATTGCTATGGTTTATGCTTGCTTGTGTGCATTTGTGTGTATGTAGAAAATAACACAGATTTTTATAGGTTCATAGGTTCATAGGTTCATACTAGGCTATCTGCCCGAGGGCATTTACAAGCCTAGCCCATCGTTTTGTGGCTTACGCCACCCCTTTAGTATGGGGAACTATACCCATTATTTTGCTGTGCCTCTGTCGAGCAGTGACACTGAGGTTATCCCTGGGGTATATCTGTGATCTCCCATCCATTGGTCAAGATTTCTCTTGAACAAGGCCAGCGAGGTACTCTGCCTCACATGTACCGGGATTTTGTTCCACAGCATAGGGAGTCTTTGGGTGATGAATCTATCCCTCCAGCATGTCCTATTAATAGCCGTGTCAAGGTTTAAGTCTCCTGCACTTGTGGCTCTGATGGATCTAGATTTTTTGAGGTGAAGCATATTCATCAAATCTGGGTTTGACATGGCCTTGTATGTTAGGCAAAGGTCACCTCTGAGCAAGCGGTGGCGACTGAATAGAGCTGGAGTTCTTTCAGTCGGGCAGCATAGGATAGATTTATGAGACCCTTTATCCTTTTGGTGAGGAACTTTTGTGGCCTCTCCAGCTGCTGCAAGTGTCGGGTCAGATACATTCCGAATGGGGCATTGTACTCAATCATTGGCCTGATGAGTGATGAGTAAAGGGAGACTATGACCTCCCTTGATCTAGATGAGAATCCCTTCATGATAAGGTGGGCAATGTAGAAGGTCTTCCTAACTACTTTAGCTACATGGGTGTCGAATGACAGACTACTATCAACCTGGGTCCCCAGGTCCCTGATAACTTCTTCTGTGCTCAGTGGATTGCCACCTATTTGGTAGCTAGGGGTAACCTTGTTTTTCCCGAAGGGTATGACTATGCATTTTGGCATTTAACTTTAGGCCGTGGCTCTGGCACCAGTTATCCGTTTCTGTGAGACCCTTCTGAAGGATATCTGTATCAGATGTGTTTTCTACTATGGCCCAGTTTGCAGTCATCTGCAAACTTTGTCAGCCATAACCCTCCTGTGTTTGCTTGTACCGGAAAAGTAGATGCCAAACAAGAGTGGGCCCAGGACTGAGCCCTGTGGGACACCACTTGTGACAGGCTTTGAGTCTGACATGGCGCCAGCAACTCTGACCCTGTGGGTTCTGTCACTCAGCCAGTTTGCAACCCATCTTGTGATGTATGGGTTGACATTTAAGCTGATGAGTTTTTCAATGATACCCGAGTGGGGTATTGTATCGAAGGCCTTAGCCAGATCGAGGTAGGCTGTATGGACTGCCTTTCCCTCATCAATGGCTTTGGTGACTGTTTGAAAAAGTCAACCAAGTTTAAAAGGCATGATCTGCCTTTGACAAAGCCAAACTGGGTTGGATCCAAAGTCTGCAAATTCCCTATGTCTTTATTTATGAGGTCCATTATGATCCTCTCCATGGCTTTGCAGATAAGGCTTGTCAAGCTAATGGGCGGTAATTTCCAGGGTCGGTGGAGGCACCGCCTTTGTGAAGTGGTACCACAGTTGCAGTCGCCACTCCTGGAGTGCGTATCCAGAGGTAAGACTTTGATTAAACAGCTGTCCTAGCTGTGGGTTTAATTCCTCATTGAGTTCATGGAGCACACAGCCGGGGACACCATCAGGTCCCATGGATGCTGTGTTTTTGCTTTGGAGAGAGCAGTTCTCACTTGGGCTGGAGATGTTTGGGGGCTGCAATCGTTTGGTATAGATATCTCTCCTTTTGGGGAGTTTGCACTGAACCTGTCAGCCAGTATGTTGGCAATGTCTGTAGGATCAGTAATCTTCACATCATTTTGAACTAGCTCTGAGCATATCTGGGAGTTTCCTCCCAGGTTTCTAACATAGCTAAAGAAGGCCTTATGATTGTCTTTTGAGTCTTTAGCTATTTTTCTCTCGAAATTTGCTTTGGATGATTTTATGAGAGCTCTTAGTTTTTACTTATAGTGATCAAGGGTGTCTTACCTTTTAAGGATTTTGCTCTATCTTGTAGTAGCTTCCTCCTTTTGTTGTAGAGTTTGTTTATGGCTGGGGTCCACCAGACTGGACGCTTGCCTTTGGTACAAAGAGTCTTTGTTTTGCTTGGGATTGCCTTATCCATGCAGTCCTGCAGGTGCTGGTAGAAGGCATTTGTAAGTGATTCAGCGGCTTGAGTACTGTTTTCCATGGCTCGGGGCCTTAAAGGAGACCACACTAGTCTTTAGAAGTGTGAAGTCGGCTTTTGAGAAGTTCTTTACTGTGGTCTTTTTTATTTCAGGTTGGGTGGGATGAGGACCTCCAGCGAGATTAGTTTGTGGTCTGATCTCACCAGTGAGGGGTACACCTCCAGTGTTGAACATTGTGCTCCCATGTTCGTGATGATGAGATCAAGTATGTTATCTCCTCTTGTGGGGATGGTGACTAGTTGTTCCATGGCATTTGAGTTTATGAATTCCAGGAACTTTTGGGCTAGGGTGTTTGGGCTTGAGTAGTGTTCCCAGTCTATATTAGGGTAATTGAAGTCACCTAGTATGATGGTGTTTGGTGATACATTTATCCCTCTAGTGTTTTCAGGAAGGCCATGTGAGGTTCCTGAGTTTGTGAGGGTGGCCTGTAACATGCTACAATTTGCAGAGCAGTCTTGCCTATGGTTAATTGCACCTGGATGGCCTCCGATGCATCGTGCGTTGCCACCAGTCTTGAGGTGTGGGTGTCCTTGATGAATATGGATACCCCCCCCTCCTTTCTTGGTATTGTCCGGATTTTGGGGCGGAGCATGATATGAGGTAAAACCTGATAGCGCTGGGGTGCTCTCAGGAGCCTTGAACCAGGTTTCTGTCACAGCACAGACATCGATGTTCTCCATACTGAGAAGGGCCTCGAGTGCGTGCATTTTGAGATTTAGACTTCTGGCATTGAGCAGCATTACCCTTAGTTTTTTTCCTTTTTGTGTTCTAGGGTGGTAGGTTTAGAATTTGAGCCTTGCCTAAAAAGGCACTATGGGGTGGCAAGAGCCTTTGCCAATATCCGGAATCCCAGGGTGACAGGTGCAAGCCGTCCCTTGAAGCAGCGTGGCTTGTCCAGCATGTCATCCCAGGCAGACAGACACTGGATCCCCTTTGAATGACACCAGTGTTTAAGCCAATTGTTAAAGCTGATCATCTTATCTCTGTATTGTGGCATCATTCTTGGTGAAGGTAGGATACTGCTCAAGGTCAGGGTCATACCTGCCTGGGCTACATAATCAGAGAGCTCCTCAATGTCTCTTTTCATGTAGTCCAAGGAGGTACGTCTCAGGTCGTTTACACCAGCGTGGACAATGACCGAGTCATATTTGTACCTGCTGTTGAGAGACCTGAGTGCTTGCGTTATGTGGCGGATTCTAGCGCCCGACAGGCAGCTTACTGTGACCTTCTCCTTACTCAGTCTGGTGAGCGGGACGTCAGTGTGTCTGACTATGGAGTCACCAATGACTAGTGTGTCTGGCATTGTGTTTGGCCTTAAGGGCTGTGACTGTTTGACACTCTGACTGTGAGGTCTATGTGTTGCAGGTGTTGTGTTCTGAGGTGGTGGTTGTTTGGGTGTCTGCACACAAACAATAATGTTGGGACACATACATTATTCTTCTGGGTATGTGTAAAATGCAGCTGACAAGTAATTACATTTCCAAAGTAAGACATAAAATATATTACAGAACATTCAGACAATTGGATTTTCTAGGAGTGTTGTAACCCTTCTCCCCAGATTGTATAAATGGGTACAGTGAGGCCCCATTAAACATCCTTGATTATGTAGGAGTCCCAGAAAAGCTGCTGATGGCTGAGGAAAGATAAGAAGAAAAAAACGTATTAATTTTCTGATTATGCTCTTTAACCTGAACAAGGTAGTGATACGATGCTGTTACGATAAAGCTGATAATGGTATCTCCTCTCAACCACACCAGTGCTAAAACCAGCCCTCCTGAGATATGTGAGTACAGATAGTTGTTGCAGGTTATGTGGGAGTGGGGTTAGCTGAAGATTATGTGGTTATTACTTTGTTTAATTTTTATCACAGTCAGATCTTAGAGGTTTGCAAAGGAGGTCATTATAACTTGTGTTTGGGCTGAGTACAGTGTGGTTATTCTTTCTTTTACTTTTCTCACAGACCTCAGATGTGTACAAAGAAGGTTACTATAGCTTATGTAGGGGCAGTGTACTGTCCAGCAGCAACAAAGAAGAATACATTACTGTAGTCACTATTTTTTCAGTTTTCTGACAATCACATATCAAACACATATATAGGTGGCTGCCTTTGGGGTTTAGAATTCAAGGGTGAGGAGGCATGCCATGTATATGTATGTCAGCAGTCACTCAAAATACATGAGTATGGCAACTGCTTTCATCCTAATCTAATGCCAGCAGGATGCATAGGCAGTGACTGTTTTTTTTTGGGGGGGGGGGGTGAGGTTAGGGAGGTAGGCGGTATTCTCAGATAAGATCTGTGTATCCTCACAATAATTTATCTTGTTGGTTTATCACAAGCAATGATTTTGTCGGCTTTGAACATTAAGCCTTGGGCACAACTTAGGTCTTCCTTGAAAGAAAAAAAAACACTGAAATTCTCTTCTTACTCATGATTTTTGTTTAGGCCACAGCTGAATTAAATGTCTGGGGAAATGCTCTAAAATGCATCCTAGATCATCCATAACCACTATAGCTTCAGGGGGTATCAGCTTAATTCAGTTATTTTATAAATGTTTATTACTATGCTGTCTTGGTTAGGAAAGCTGTGTTGAGAGGATGCAAGAAAAGCTAAAGCTGAAAAGTAGCAATGGATTTATTTTTTTAATCATAATTTTTGTTCGGGCCATCATTGGATTAAAAGGTTGTGTAAATAGAAAAAAACTCATAGCATACAGAAAATGATGGCTTCTTGAAAAAGCTGTAGAGTAAGGCAAAATGAGAGAAAAGGAAGAAAAAAGTAATGTCCATAGTATGAAACCAAAATAGCAGGAAACAGAGTGGAGCGCAGGAGAATATGGGGGAAGGGCTGAAACAGTGGGCGGTGCCTAAGCTGCCATTTCAGCTAAGTCCAGCCCTGTGCATAGAATTGTAATATATAGTAATCAATCTATCTATTTGTATGTACTTCATGTCTGATATTCTCTAGACCTGTAATTGTTATTTAAACTACTCTATGTACAAATATTCTCTAACTGTTGATTTTCTTATTATGTTTCATGGTGGTCTTAATTTTTTACTCTTATTCTTATTTCTGTTTTTGATTTGATTTTTAATGTAAAATTATGTAATACTTCTGGAGTTTTTCTCCTCTGGTTTCCACTGAAAATGGGCCCCTGGCTCAGTTGAACTAACCCAGTTAACAAATGTCAATCTTCTTCATCTTCTTCTTTCGGCTTTTCCCGGTTAGGGGTTGCCACAGCGGATCACCTGTCCGCTCATGATTGGCAGGGGAGTTTTACAGTGTTGAGTTGCCAGTCTGGCACCCAACCTTCCACAGAGGGCACACACATGCACGCACTCACACCTAGGGCCAATTTAGAGTGTCAAATCCAACTACAGCATGTCTTTTAACAAATGTCAATAAATAAATAAATAAATAAACATGTCATTCTCACAATTAAATACCAGAAGATGTGAATGTTCCTTTGACAGATGGGTCAACATAGTGTGGTACATAGGCTTGTTGTAATGTAAGATCATTGACGCTAGAGGTCAGTATATGTGTACTAGTCCTAAAAGTTTGCAGCATGAACTAAAGGTTGCTTAGGAGGGGTGGCAGTGACAAGGTGATACTTAGACAGAAAGTGCCTAGGAGCCCCTAATTTGACATTTGCTGGGCCCCCAAAATGTTAACACTGGCTCTGCAGATTAGTTTCACTTGTTAGATAATAGATGTCTACAGACCATACCTCTCAAATTCTTAGTGTAAGAAATCTGGATAAAGCCCAACAAAAGGGTGGAGGAGGGGGGAACATATTTTAAATATTGCTCTTATAAACTTAGAAAGTTGCTAGAGTAACAGGTTATAACATACATTTTCTGAAGGATTTGAAGTCTGAAACTCAAATGTGTTATTATTTTGTGACTTCAATCCTCAGATCATCATAGTGATTAGCCAGAAAATCACACATTTTATGAGGAACAGATGAAAAATATGAGTAAAAAATCTGGACAATCTATGAAAATCTGGACATGCTATTTGTCTAACAGGATGTCATTGTTTTGAATACATATGGAATTTGATTGCAAACAAATTAGTATTTTAGCTAATGGGTTTAAGTAGGTTATTGTGTGATAGTCATTGGCAGTTTTGGAATTAAACCAATATGTTACCCATGTTTGTTTGTGGGAATGCGCTTTTTTTTCTGATGTGATACATTAAAAAATATTTTTTTTACTTAGGATACAAACCTGAGAATGGATAGTATAGTATTCCTGAAAATAATGAGAATTCGTCTTGCTTAGAACACTCAACTTATTTTTTAATGACTGATCAAAAGTAAAGGGGAGTCTATCATGCTAATATGTGTTGTTTGATTAAGGAAGGATAAGCAGTGAGTTGTGGCTGGAAAGTAGTTGTGCCAAGGAATAAGGGCTAGCAACAGTGTTCTTAATATCATTAAAAAATTTTAAATAAAGAAAGAGGCACCTTGATGTCTGTTTGGAAATATATTAGTAAATGCTATTTTTTATTTATTGAATCCTAAAATCTCCTTGGGTGTCATAAGTTTATTTCTTGCGCCTTTCTAAAATAGCTAGCTTTTACCTTATTTACTTTCACCTTTATATTTTTTTAAGCTTTGAAAGCTGGCATATTTGTCAAGGTTAGTTGGATCCTTCCTCCATTCCTTCCAGCATTTTACATTTTTATTCCATTTCATTCTAATATTTAATATACTGCATGCTACTGGCCTGGAATCATTTCAAAATATTGTATAATACTTGCTTGATTCCTCTGTTGGCTGCAGTAGTGCAGCAGTTAGTGTTGTCACCTTCCCAACAAAATGTTATTTAGTTCATTTCTTGGCTGGAGTAATTTCTGAGCAGTGTCTACATGCCTTCCTTGCGGATGAGTGAATTTTAAAGACATTCAGTAGATGTGTGTGTGCATGCCTGTGCCTTCTGTGAAGGTTGAGTACCAGGCTGGCAACTTGACACTGTAAAAACTCCACTGCCAATCAATCTGCGGACCTGTGAACTGCTGTGGCGACCCCTACTGGGAGAAGTTGAAAGACATTGCTTTACTTGTGTGATTCCTCTGATAACTGCTACTTTTACTGTTTATTGCATAAAAAGGAATGAAACAATAGCCTTGTATTAATAAAAAATAGCATTGTTTTGCTTTAATATGTACTTACCCAAGAAAAGTTAGTTTCACTGTGTGTTATACAAAAATGAATTACACAGAACAATAGGACAGGCTAAGACGGACAATGTTTTTTTTTCTTATCAGAGAACACATGAAGAGAGGATACAATAGAAGTACTCATGTTAGAAAGTTTAAGCAGTGGAAAATCACATGTGTTGATACTCTATGATGCTAAATTAAGTAAACTGCCAAGTGAGGCAAACTGGAAAAAGGAACACAAAACAATTACATTAGATAAATATTCTGAAGCAAGTCTGATCCTCTGATATAGTGTGACTACGTTCCTGGAAAACTAGTTTGAATGCTTTCTCAGACACTACTGCTATGAAGGTACGAAGGAGTGACACAGCTTACCAGCTCACCTCTCCCAAGATGATAGTATGGGAGTCCAAGCCTAGTGTCTGTGTAACTGTTGATGAATCCCCTGTGAAGACTGGAATCCCCTAAAGTGCTGGCTAGAAAGGGGGCATGGCTGTCTTAAAGGATTACATCACTCATGAAAACATAGTGTGCAATTGCTTGTGTGCAGTTTTACAGTGAACCCTAACCATATTACTGGGCTTGGATGGTGGACTTAGGGCCAAAAGAAGCAAGAAACATTATCATGCTTGATGAATACCTAAATTATGACTTCTTTCATTTGGCTTTAACCCCAGAGTATCATTGCCAATAACACTTGGTCCTGTGTAAAATAGAAAGAAATCTTGATTTCTCCAATTTTCAACAGGCTTGTCCACTATAAGAATAAGGTAAGAATAACACTTGGAGATACTATTCATTGTTATAAAATCAGTACAAAACTTACATTTATATCAGGTTTTTGAACTAGAAGAATAGGTTTATTCCATTAATTTTGAACCCTTTCTCTGATCACATGCTTATGTATTTTCCATACATCTTCCTTACATGCTTGAGACTGAGACTCTTGTGTCTGATATGGTTTCTGATTTATTTTTTTTACCAAGAAGGGTGTCAGCACTGTGGTAAAAAAAAAAAAACTAATGGATTAAATTATTTCTGCCAGGCAATTCTGAAACTCTGTCCCTATAATTAACTATACAGTTTTTCAACTTTATTTTTCTGGCTATTGCTACTGCTATATCATTAATCTTGACTTCAGGATATGAATACGTTGTGAACTTTTAAAGACTTCGGCAGACATGCTCAATATAGTAATTTCTTGTTCAATACAGCAATTTCCATTTATCTCCATAACTTTAAAACATTTATGGGTTTCGTAGGATGTGATTTTTTTGCACTGGAGTTCTGACACTTTTATAGATATAGAGAGGGTTTGATGGTTGACAGGGTGCAATTTGTTGCATTTAGCCTGATACCGTTCTGGTGTACCATGTGTGTAAGCATTAAAGGAAGTCTGAGCAACAGTCTCCAGCTTGCAGTCATCAGTACACATGGTCTATGACATGTTGGAGACATTGGCTTGGATATTTGCAAAATAAGGGATGGGGTAGGTATAATGGTTAAGGTTTTTTACCTCAGCGATACAAGATCCAAGGTTTGATTCAAACATCTAGTTATGGAGTAGGTTTGTAGTAGTTTGCAGACTGATAGCCAAGTATTTACTTCTGAACCTATGAACCTAAAGCCTACAACTTAGAAATTAACTTTCATTAAAGGTACCAACAGGTTTCACAATTTGGGATGTCTGGATTGCCAAGAGATCCACCTAAAGCTCTTGTCACTGAAATAAACAAACAACTCAGGAGCTTAATAAAATCCACCAAAACCAGGTTTGAGGCTAAAATAGCTACCAAAGCCAAAGACAATCACAAGACAATTTGAGTTATGTTCATAATCTCAAAAGCACAACACAGCAATGAGCATAGCTGTTTGTCAATTATGTTACTTTCACTGAGGCTGAAGATATAGTAAACATGCTGAATGATCCATTTGGCTCTAACTTTACTCCTCTCTTCCCTCCATCTGTCCCTCAAGATATACCTGAAACTGGCTCTCCTTCAGCTATTACACAAGACCAGTCTTAAAAGTGCATTCAAAATCCAAAAATACTGCATTGATGAGACTTGACAGTATTCTTGGATGTGTCTTAAATAGCATGAAGCATGATTTATCCTCACCCCTAACAACACTGTTCAGTCTCAGCCTCCATACAGATGCCAAGTAAGTAGAAAACAGCTAAAGTGATTCCCCTGCATAAGGGTGGACCTTCAACAGACCCAGGCAATTACAGACCCATAAGTCTGACAAGTCTCATATTTTAAGACTTATCAATAATTAGAATGGAGTTAATCAATCAGGATATAGGGAACCTCCAAACACTGGACCTATTTCAATTTGCATTCATCAAGTGCAGGTCATGCTTACTCAACCTTGTGGATCTTTTTGAAAAGGTCATCAAAGCCATGGATGAAGGCAAAATGGTACACACCACATACCTCAATCTGGCAAAAGCATTTGACACAAAACCTCACTCAGACACAATAGAAATGCTAAATAAACTGGGGAAAAAACTGTATCACTGTCAACTAGCTCACAGACAAGATGCAGATCATTAAAATAGGGAAGTTACCTCCGAAAGAGACCAGTCACCAGTAGATTCCCCTGTGTTCTGTGCTGGGACCTCTCCTGTTTGGCATCTACTTTTTGGAAATAAAAGCCTTATTAAGACTGAGTGGCACAGTGGTGCAGTGGTTAGCATTGTCACCTCACAGCAAAAGGTTTTCCAGTTTGATTCACAGCTGGAGTGCCTTCTGTGCAGAGTTTGCATGTCCTCGCTGTGTTTGTGTGGAGTTCCTCCCACATTCCAAAGAGATGCATCTGCAGCATTTCTCCCTGGGCCTCTGCTGACAATGGGCTCTGTCTTGGTCAGACTTTACTGGTGTACAAATAATAAATAAAATTTGCAGATGACTGACTAGGAGTAGTTGTTGAATCCCCAAATAACTTAGCCATCTTATAGAATGGTTTGTCTCAAATAAACAACTGTTTTCAAAATCATGTTCTGAAACTAAATGCTAAAATGCATTGTTATATCCTGTGAGAGGTCATCTACACCAAAGAACTACCAGATTAAAAATACTCCCCTAAGAGTTGACTCGGTTCTTTGGGACTTGGGAACTTATGTGGACAGTGGCCTAACTTTTGACCAACATGTGTCTATCGTGGTTAGAACGTCCTTCGATGTTGCACATCTTATAAACAAAGAGATTCTGTTTAGATCTAGGGATGTCATTGCCCCCTTTACTCAGCCATCATTAGTACAGTCATTGAATGTAATGCCCCCATTAGCATGTATTTGTCCAGACATTTGTGACAGCTAGCTCATCCACAGAGATACCTTACTAAAAGAATACAAGGCCTAAATAACATGCCCTACGTGGACCGACTCAAAGCTCAGTCACTATACTCGGTATCCTACAGACTGCTAAGAGGTGACCTGTATCTAGAATACAAGGCATCTTCTAATGTATTACTGACTGATTTACTGCACATCAAGTAAAATTACATTAGAAATAGTCAGTCTAGGGAATGAAGCCTCTTCTACAGGATCAACAGAACAGTTTTGAGGGACAGGTATATTTTGCAGAGGATACCACTGCTGGGGAACAGATTCCCCATCCCCATAAAACAAAGTTTATCTCCATCTATTTACAAGCACAACTTTGATCTATGGATAAGAAACAGAAAGTTTACCCTGAAACTGTTCCCTCTACTACTAATGGACAGAGGCAGCTACTAAATGCTTTATCCCATGTATTATTCCCCTCAAATAATCTATGGTATGATCAGAGTTTTTCTTATCAGGGGTATTATATAACTATCAATCACAGGATGATTAAAGCCAGTCTATAACTAAATGGGATAGGTTATTTTGAGCACAAAAAAATAAATTAGCAAAGCTTAAAATGGCTGGCAAGGGCAGCTAGCCTAGTACTTACCTATAAACCTATAAACATATGCAAGCCAACAGAAAATACAAACATTTATTTTGTTTTATGTTATTTATTTATGTTTTATCTATATTTGTATGGAGCTGATCATTGATCCAGATGGACTTTTCTCAGACTCAGGCCTGGAGCACATTCTCCCCAGGATTCATGAAGCTCGGCACAAGGCCGGTGTAAGGCTTGCGCCGGCTGTGTGGCGTATATATGGTGTAGTAGCGCCATATGCATATTAATGAAGGTGTGCTGCCGCCACATCCACGTGCATAGGAAACGTGCGCAAGTGCATGGGGCATTTCTAAGTTGTGTCCGGAGGCGTGTCAATGTCAGCTGTCGATGAGCAACCTAAACTGCTGAATATTATAGTCTGCCTGCAATAGTAATCACACCTATCAGTGTCCGTGGATAATGAAACGTATGCAAAGCATGCAAGACAGTTCCTGGCCACACAAAATTGAGAATCAAACAGAAATGCACGTAACACAATATGGCGTTTCCATCCTTGGAACAAATAGGTTCATAGGTTCATAGGTTCATACTAGGCTATCTGCCCTGGGGCAATTATAAGCCTAGCCCGATTCTGTATGGCTTACGCCACCCCTTGATTTGAGCATACTGTGCCCTTTTTAAGGTTTAGTTTACTGTGCCTCTGTCTAATAGTGACACGGGAGTAATCCCTGGGACAAACCTATGATCCCCCATCCACCTATCGAGATTCTTCTTGAAGAGATTCAGTGAGGTGCTCTGCCTCACATGAACTGGAATTCTATTCCAGAGCGAAGGGAGCCTCTGGGTTATGAACCTGTCCCTCCAGCAAGATCTATTTATTTCTGTGCTGAGGTTCAAGTCCCTCGAGCGTGTGGCTCTAAGGGATTTAAATTTACTGAGGTGGAGCATGTCCATTAATTCTGGATTTGACATAGCTTTGTATGTCAGGCATAGATCGCCTCGAAGTAGGCGGTATGCAACTGAGTAGAGCTGGAGTTTTCTTAACCGAGCAGCATATGGCATCTGTTTGAGACCCTTGATCCTCTTGGTGAGATATTTTTGGGGTCTTTCTAATTGCTGCAGGTGTCGGGTAAGGTACATCCCAAAAGGGGCATTGTATTCTATGATGGGCCTGATGAGGGATGAATAAAGGGACAATATTACCTCTCTTGATCTAGATGTGAAACCCTTCGTGATGAGGTGGGCTATGTAGAAGGTCTTTCTAACCACTTTGGCAATGTGGTTTTCAAAGGAGAGATTGCTATCAACTTGGGTCCCCAGGTCCCTAATAACTTTCTCTGTACTTAATGGGTTTCCACCTATGTGGTAATTTGTGGGCACATTCTTTTTGCCAAAGGGTATGACTATACATTTTTTGGCATTTAGCTTTAAACCATGGCGCTGGCACCAGTTATCTGTCTCTGTGAGACCTTTTTGAAGGATGTTTGTGTCAGCTGGAGAGTCAATTATAGCGCCCAGTTTGCAGTCGTCTGTGAACTTGGTGAGCCATAGTCCTCCCACATTTGCCTGTACCTCGGAAAAGTATATACCGAACAAGAGTGGTCCCAGGACAGAACCCTGTGGGATGCCACTTGTGACCAGTTTCGAGTCTGACATGCTCCAGCAACTCTCACTCCATGGGTTCTGTCTTTGAGCCAGTTTGCGACCCATCTTGTGACATAGGGGTTTATATTTAAGCTGGATAGCTTATCTATGATGCCCGAGTGGGGTATTGTGTCAAATGCCTTTGCAAGGTCCAGATAGGCTGTGTGGACTACCTTCCCTTCATCTATGGCTTTGGTGACTGTTTCGAAGAAGTCAACCAGGTTCAAAAGGCAGTATCTGCCCTTGACAAAGCCGAACTGGGTAGGATCTAGTGTCTGTAGGTCCCCAATGTCTTTGTTTATGAGCTCCATGATGATCCTCTCCATAGCCTTGCAGACTAAGCTAGTCAGGCTTATGGGGCGATAGTTTCCAGGGTCCGTAGAGGCTCCACCTTTGTGGAGTGGGACCACTGTTGCTGTACGCCATTCTGTGGGCACATATCCTGTAGTGAGGCTGAGATTGTATAGCTGTTTTATTTGAGGGATTAGTTCCTCTTGGAGTTCATGTAGGACGCAACCTGGGACGCCATCTGGTCCCATGGAAGCAGTGTTTTTTGCTTTGGAGAGGGCAGCCTTCACCTGAGCATCAGAGATGTTTGGGAGGCAGCCCTCTGCCGGGATAGATATTTGCTCTTTTGGGGGGGGGGAATTTGCACTGAACCTGTCTGCCAGGATATTGGCGATGTCTGTGGGTTCAGTGTATTTTTTGTTTAGAATCAACTCAGAACAAGTCTGGGAGTTGCATCCCAGGTTCCTAACATAACTGAAAAAAGCCTTATGATTGTCTTTGGTGTCCTGTGCAATTTTTCTCTCAAAGCTGACCTTGGAGGATTTTATGAGGGATCGTAATTTTTTGCTAGTACTGATCAGAGATGCCTTACTTATTAGGGATTTTGCTCTATCATGTAGTAGCTTCCTCCTTCTGTTGTACAGTTTATTTATGGCAGGGGTCCACCAGACTGGACGCCTGCCTTTGGATGATTGGGTCTTAGTTTTGTTTGGGATAGCATGATCCATGCATTCCTGGAGATGTCCGTAGAATGCATTTATATAGGATTCTGCAGTTTGGGCCGTAGTTTCCACTGGCCCTGGGGCCTTGAAGGATTCCACTTCGGTTTTGAGAAGTGAAAAGTTCGCTTTTGAGAAGTTTTTCACTGTGGTTTTCTGGGCTGGGGGTGGGGTCGGGATGTGGACATCCAGTGAAATTAATTTATAGTCTGATCTTACCAATGAGGCATATACTTCTGGTGTGGAGCATAGAGTCCCCATGTTGGTAATGATCAGGTCTAGTATGTTGTCCCCTCTTGTGGGAGTGGTGACTAGTTGTTCCATAGCATTTGAGTTTATAATTTCCAGGAACCTTTGGGCTAAGGTGCTGGGGCTTGAGTAGTGCTCCCAGTCAATGTTTGGGTAGTTGAAGTCGCCCAATATAATGGTGTTCAGAGAGATCTTCATTAAATGATATTTAAAATTGTGTGTCCATAATGTACTGCACTGTAAGTAGTTATACCCAGTGGAAGTGAAGCGCATCATGTCAGCGCGCCGCCAATACACACTTCCAGCCCCATAGGCAGGGTCACCAGCAGTCCCACATTGGTAGTGATAGTACACAGCTGGGCAATTGTGGCCATAGCACAACATCACAAGTGTAAAGTACCCTGCGACCGTATAATATAATTTGTCCTACATCGCATAATAATCACATACAACAAATGTCCGTACTGGACATGACATATAACAACAAATATAAACAGGGAAATGAAACAGACAGAGCATATAAACCACCGCAATAGTAAGCCAACATGTATGCATAAAATAACAGCAGCATCCGTAGTACAGTCTGTGGATATGTGTTCTGTCATACAATCTGAGTACTGTCTGGAAGAAATGCCATCCCGGCCACATGAAAAGGTGGCAACACCAACAATGTCCATAGCATGTCAGCAAACTCCGGACATATGCGGTCCAAGCCATTCTTGTCCACATGTGTGAATGTACAACGGGAATTACCCAGGTGGACATTACATGTCATGAAAGATAAGTCTTGTGTTTGTACCTATGTACGCGTTGTGCAGCCATGTTTAAATTTGAAAATGCCATAGTAGTGCTCACAATCATACAGGAACCTTTTTTTTTTTTCAATTATAAAGGAATTCCCAATACTATTCTAGCATGTCCAAAGGTCAGTTGTCAATCTCCTCTCCGGTCCAGCTGGTGAATCTGGGAATCTTGAGGCAATGTTACAACTGCCTCATGTACACAGACAACCCTCTCCTCCTTCTAACAAATTCCAACACATGTGAGAGATGCAACCATATAGCCATACTGGAGGCTAAGCTCTCTCAACTCAGTACTGGCGTAACCAGTCAGGAGGAGAAGGAAACCACACTCACTACAATTCCAGTCTCACATAGACCTACCACGACAGCAAACCAAACACATAAACACACAAAAACATACTCGGAGGCTCTAAATAGAAATTTGCTGAAGCAGCAGAGACCTCCAAAGCAGACAGCCAAGCAACCACTACCCCAAAACAAAACACGTACAACACATAGCTCACAAAGCCAGTGTGTTGAACAGTCACAGCCCTTAAGGCTAAACAACACACCTGATACACTTGTAATAGGTGACTCTATCATCAGGCACACTGATGTCCCACTCACCAGACTGAACAAGGAGAAGGTCACGGTGAACTGCCTGTCGGGCGCTAGGATCCGCCACATAACACAAGCACTCAGGTCACTCCAAGGCAAGTACAAATATGACTCAGTCATTGTCCATGCTGTTGTGAATGACCTGAGACGTACCTCCCTGGACTACATGAAAAGAGACATAGAGGAGCTCTCTGAGCATGTAGCCCAGTCCGGTATGACCCTGACCTTGAGTAGCATCTTACCCTCACCAAGAATGATGCCACAATATGAAGACAAGATGATCAATTTCAACAATTGGCTTAAGTATTGGTGTCATTCAAAGGGGATCCAATGCCTGTCAGCCTGGGATGACATTATCGACAAGCCACGATGCTTCGCTAGGGACGGCTTGCACCTGTCACCCCGGGCTTTTGGATATTGGCAAAAGCTCTTGCTACCCCCATAGTGCCTTTTTTAGGCAAGGTTCAAAAGACAAACCCACCTCCATAGATATCACAAGGGATAAGAAACTAAGAGTAATGCTACTCAACGCCAGAAGTCTAAACCTCAAGATGCACGCACTCGAAACTTTCCTTAGCGTGGAGAACATCGATATATGTGCAGTAACAGAAACCTGGTTCAAGGCTCCTGAGAGCACCCCAGCACTACCAGGTTATACCTCATACCATGCTTTTCGGCCCCAAAACTTGGACTGAATCACAAAAGGAGGGGGATATCAATATTCGTCAAAGATACCCACACCTCCAGGTTGGTGGCACAGCATGAAGCATCAGCGACTATCCATGTGCAACTAACAGTGGGTAAAACTGCCTTCCAGTTTATAGCCTGCTACAGACCACCCTCTCAAACCCAGGAACCCCACTCAGCCTTCCTGAGAACACTGGAAAATATGAAGGTCTCTCCAAACACCATTATACTGGGCGACTTCAACTACCCAAACATAGACTGGGAGCAGTACTCTAGCTCCAACACCCTAGCCCAAAGATTCCTAGAATTTATAAACTCAAATGCTATGGAACAACTTGTTACCACTCCCACAAGAGGGGAAAACATACTGGACCTGATCATCACCAACATGGCGACTCTATGCTCCAGACCAGAAGTGTATCCCTCATTGGTAAGATCAGACCATAAACTAATCTCACAGGATATTCACATCCTGACTCCACCCCCTGCCCTGAAAACCACAGTAAAAAACTTCTCTAATGCAAATTTCACACTCCTCAAAACCGAGGTGGAATCCTTCAAAGCCCCCGGGCCTGTGGGAAATATGGCCCAGACCGCAGAATCCTTTATAAACGCATTCTATGAACACCTTCAGGAATGCATGGATCATGCAATCCAAAATAAAACCAAGTCCCAGTCCTCCAAAGGCAGACGTCCTGTCTGGAGGACCCCAGCCATAAACAAACTATACAATAGAAGGAGGAAGCTACTACATGATAGAGCAAAATCCCAAAAAGGGAAGGCATCTCTGATCAGTATTAGCAAAAAACTACGTGCACTCATAAAATCGTCTAAGGCCAGCTTTGAGAGAAAAATTGCACAGGACACTAAGGATAATCACAAGGCTTTCTTTAGTTATGTTAGGAACCTGGGTGGGAATTCCCAGATATGCTCAGAATTAGTCCAAAATGACAAAAAATACACCAAACCCACAGACATTGCCAACATCCTAGCTGACAGGTTGAGCGCAATCTTCTCCCCCCTCTCCCCACCAAAAGGGCAAATATCCATCCCAGCAGAGTGCTGCCCCCCTGACATCTCAGATTTTCAGGTAAGAGCTGCCCTCTCCAAAGCAAAAGACACAGCATCAATGGGACCAGACGGTGTCCCGGGCTGCATCCTACATGAACTCCAAGATCTAAACCCAAACATAAAACTGCTGTTCAATCTCAGCCTTACTACAGGATATGTACCCAAAGAGTGGCGTGCAGCAACAGTGGTCCCTCTCCACAAAGGTGGTGCCTCAACGGATCCTGGAAACTATCGCCCCATAAGCCTGACTAGCTTGGTCTGCAAAGCTATGGAAAGGATCATCATGGACCTCATAAATAAAGATATTGGGGACCTACAGAAACTGGATCCTACCCAGTTTGGCTTTGTTAAGGGCAGATCCTACCTCTTAAACCTGGTTGATTTCTTTGAAACAGTCACTAAGGCCATTGATGAGGGGAAGGTGGTCCACACAGCCTACCTGGACCTCGCAAAAGCCTTCAATATAATACCCCACTCGGGCATTATAGATACGCTCACCAGCTTAAATATAAACCCCTATGTCACTAGATGGGTTGCAAACTGGCTCAAGGACAGAACCCACATGGTTAGAATTGCTGGAGCCATGTCAGACTCCAAACCAGTTACAAGTGGCATCCCACAAGGCTCAGTCCTGAGACCTCTCTTGTTCGGTATATATTTCTCGGAGGTACAGGCCAACACGGAAGGACTGTGGCTGACCAAGTTTGCAGATGACTGCAAACTGGGTGCCATAATCGACACTCCAGCCAACACAAGCTTCCTTCAAAAGGGCCTCATAGAAACAGACAACTGGTGCCAGAGCCATGGCCTCAAGCTAAACGCCAAAAAGTGTATAGTCATCCCCTTTGGCAAAAACAAAGTGCCAACAAATTACCACATAGGTGGCAATCCATTAAGTACAGAAGAAGTAATTAGGGACCTGGGGACACAAGTTGATAGCAATCTCTCATTTGACAACCACGTGGCCAAAGTGGTTAGAAAAACATTTTATATAGCCCACCTAATCATGAAGGCAATCACATCTAGATCTGGGGAGGTCATCATGCCTCTTTACTCATCTCTCATCAGGCCCATAATTGAGTACAATGCCCCTTTTGGGATGTACCTTACCAGACACCTGCAGCAACAGGAAAGACCCCAAAAGTACCTCACCAAGAGGATCAAAGGGCTCAAACAGATGCCATATGCTGCCCGGTTAAAGAAACTCCACCTCTACTCAGTGGCATACCGCCTGCTCAGAGGTGATCTGTGCCTGACGTATAAAGCCATGTCCAACCCGGAATTAATAGACATGCTGCACCTCAGAAAATCCAAATCCCATCGAGCTATGCACTCGAGAGACTTGAACCTCAGCACTGAAATAAATAGGACATGCTGGAGGGACAGATTTATAACCCAGAGGCACCTTTCACTCTGGAATAAAATCCCAGTCCAGGTTAGGCAGAGTCCCTCATTGACTCTCTTCAACAGGAATCTTGATGAGTGGATGGGAGATCGTAGGTTTACCCCGGGTATCACTTCTGTGTCACTGTTAGACAGAGGCACAGTATACTAACCTCGAAAAAGGGCATAGCAATATTATTTTAAAATGGGTGGTGAAAGCCAAACACACGCTGGCTAGGCTTATAAATGCCCTAGGGCAGATAGCCTAGTATGAACCTATGAACCTATATGTACTTTATGCAATGTGTTCCCTTGACCGTGCCATGAGACAGCAACCAAACAAGGGATGGATGGAAGTGTCTGTAATATGTGTGTGTGGGTGTATGCAAACTGTAATAATCCCAAAAGGTGAGACTGTGTTGGATGCACAATAGACCAAACTGGAGGTGTATGACGGAGCAGTGTGCGAAGTGAGGGTTACCACCCGCACCTCTGTGCGACAGACAGTCTATCTGTAGCCAGTGTTGTCCTGCTGACAATAACAAAACAAATGATAATTGGCCTGAGATATGACAAAATATATTCCCTAACTTATTAGTGATACATGCATAAGTCAGTGATGTCGTATTTTAAACACCTACATCCTAAATAAAATGGTGTAAGCAGCTTAAATACTAAGCAAATAAGCTGTACTGTTGTCAAAGAAGTGAAGTTCTGTCCCATGCACTGTCCATGGTATATGCTATACTGCAAAGTCACGTAGTAATACTACAACTACTCCACATTGCCCAATGGAAAATGTGCCAATCCAATGTGAATCAGAAGAAAACACAAAGAACAAACATATAACAATCGTAAAGTAACCTGACAGTCCATATTGTATACCAAAATCACACAAACATGAATATTAAAATGTGCTATACACATGCACAGGAACGTAACTGGCACATACACATAGGATGGTATATGCAGAACCAGGACATCCAAATGCAGAACCCATGCATGCATAATGCAATACCCAACATCCCCTGTATAGCACATAACCCGCACCCATGTCCGAATGTCCACCAAATCCAGCCATACTTAGGCTACCAGCCTTGTGCAGCCATACACCTACACATAGCGAGTATTACCCATATGTAGTAGGAAGTATCACCCTAGGCAGTGTCAGGATTGCAAACTATGTATCCCACGTTAGTAAACATCCCATCACATTTTCGTAAATCCAAAAGCCCGCACGTTCATGTTTTGGCAAAGTTTGTGTGCATCCCGCGTGGGATAAGTAACCTGTTTAAACATCAGAGTTGTTTACACGCCACGATGTCTAGTACTGTACACATCTGGACAAAAGTTGTATGTGTAGTCATGGTACTGTTCAGTTTCTAGATGGACATGCATAATATACTACGCAGGATGGAACACCTGTCCACCATGCAGGTCTCTCCACATGAATTATCGACAGAATATATTCTACTCAATCACATACTGACACCACACCTCTCAACCTATTACAGCAACAAAATCTGGACAAAGCCTAAAATGTCGGGTGGACAAATAGGGACAGATGTAAATATTGCTCTCACAAACTTCGAAAGTTGACAGAATAATAGTATGTACATTAGCACGAATTTTGTGAAGGATGTGGGGTAGTCCCTGAGTATTACAGAGGTCCATACATATTTACAGTAACAAACCTTCACATTTGGTTACTGTACTACTGCATACCTGTAGTTAATTCATGTCCAAAATAATAATCCTCATATGAATGAATACAGGAAATAGTCAAATATGAATGGGAACACCACTCACCGTGAATTATGTATTGTAACCACCCCCACCCATATTATGTATTGCCAACATAATAAGCTGCTGACAGGTGCCCAAACACCTGTGTATAAAATGGACAAACTCTGTCTGTGTGCTTTGTATGACATTTGAACATGGTCAGGGCAGTTCCGTTCATCAAGCAGACAAGCCTAAACCCAGATCACCACATGAACACCCTGACAATCAAAGACTTGTATGTGCCAGGACTATAAGCCTTGGAGTTCTGAATATCCTTGGATTGATTAAATATGCAGCTTGGGTCCACAGCAGTAGGGAATAGGGAATGTGTAATATGTAGTACCGTGTTTTTCCCAGCAGGAGAATGGATGCCTGTGTTGTAAGTGAAGCGGTGAGGCGTATGTTAATGTAGCTATGTACTATGGGTATGCATATAAATGAGTCAGAACATCAATAGTATAGTGGTTACAGCATCCGGCCAATGTGAATGCAGTCCCGGTTCAATTACGACTACAGCACATATAATTTTAAAGTGTAATGAATGCGTCTGTGCTATAAAGACATTTAAATATGTAAAGGTGAACATGTGTTTCGCATATGTCCGTTAACCGGATTACAGATATTTTGCTGGTACTGTCACAATTAATAAAGCCCACGTAAGCACAAAGACTTAGTAAACATATGTAACCCACAATAAGGATATGCAAGTGCGCCTCCGCGTGTGTAATCCGCTCACAGCATAGCAAATGAATGCTGTTTACTACACGTTATTTATATATCTATATATGGATATATATATTTGTGTATAGATATATATCCACAGACTTAAACTAAATAAATATATGAAATAAAGAATGTACAGACATATAAATTATATATATATATATATATATATATATATATATATATATATATATATATATATATATATATATATATATGGATCTACCTGACTACATCGACAGTTCATAACACCGACACCAACTTCACCGACACCACATAATCGACAGTTCACAAACACGACACCCCATACACTCGACACATCATAACAACAAACAAAACAAATCCCCTGTCCAAAACCCACACACACAACACAAGCACACCAAAATCCTTACAAACCAACACTAACCCTTACATACACAACTATCTACAACCCTAACCGAAACCCTAACCCTAAGGTCCGTCACTATCGCACACTCACCTAACCCGCCTAACCCTAACCTCACTTAACCCACCCCTAACCCAAAAAATATCACTACTGCACCCTTACCTAACCCGCGCCCTAACCCTAACTCACTTATCCCACCCCTATCCCTACAGACCGTCAACATCGCATACTTACCTTACTCGCACCCTTACCTAACCCGCTCCCTAACCCTAACTCACTTATCCCACCCCTATCCCTTCCCTACAGACCATCAACATCGCACACTTACCTTACTCGCACCCTAATGACCATCACTACATACTTACATCCTTTCCCCATCTCAGTGTTCTCAGCGTCGGTGTTTTCCTCCGTCGGTCTTCTGCCTTGTCAGTCTTCTGACTCGTTGTCGGTGTTGTGAACTGTCGATGTAGTCAGGTAGATCCATATATATATATATATATATATATATATATATATATATATATATATATATATATATATATATATATATATATTATATATATATACACACACACACACATACAACATTAATTTATATATACATAACAAACATATAAACATATGTCCTACTAGATATAACACATGTACATAAACAGGTTATGTCATAGCTATTATGGATAGACATACAGACATGCAATAAAGGTAAATACACTGCTGCTTTCCAAACCATTGCCTGGAAAGTACCAGTGTGCCAGATCTGCAAGTTCTACTCTTTAAACATAGATATAGGTGTCCTTTGCAGGACCCCAAACATTGTGATTCTTTACAGGCACCGTCCTGTAATGATTGCTGCAAAGAAGTGTCATCCGCAACTACAATATAGCTGTACATGCAACAGTAGCTTGTGCAAGTGTAATAACACATGGGTTGACAAAATGTATGACATATGTCCCGATACGCGTAGAGTGGATAGCGCTTAGAAGTGTCTTCATACTTTATTATCGCTCACATTAAATATGTCTTATGACTACTGTGGAGGGGTGTCAGGTATGGGAATCATGGGTATGCAATAATGGGCCTTGGTGCCTAGGTGTTGGTTGGCACAGATTTATTAGGTCCGCCCCATGGGAGTGATTAATATTCCTATGTGGGTATAGCACACGCCTATATCTTCCAAAAATGAAGAACCCATCCACTGGATATTGTGTAAACCATTGGGGGAAGACGTAGGGACTTATATCAGTGTCTTGTAAGTGATTATCATGGACGTACATGCATAAGACTAAGATGGCAACCATACATCTCAGCCTTTCAGAATAAGACATCTGGACAAAGGCATTTTATAATAAGTACAAACAAGGAATATTTTAAATATTCCTCTTACAAAGTTAGAACGTTGATAGAATAATGGATGATTCATTAGTATGAATGTTTTGAGGGTTATTAATTATAAAATACTAATGTCTGTCATTATTTTCTAACTTCACAGTCCTTAATGACTTGCCACTAATTTACCAGAAAGGCACAATATTATGAAAAAAGGAACAAAATTATAATTCTAAGTTTGGGACATTTACCCAAAATGTGTACAGTTGAGAGGTATGAAGGTAACCCTGTCCTAAATAAATGTACAGAACTAGTGATATTAGGTGGACAGGTGTGAAGAAAGACGTGATGACAAATGACAAAATATGTATAAGTCAAAAGCATGTACCTCGATAAATGTGAATGAATACTTATGCTCTGTGATAGTCAATGTGGAAGGTTAATAGAAACAAAATAAATGTGTCCCTCAGGGTGTTATGCAGTGTCCCCGATACAGTGTTCAGTCTCCCACACTCGCATGTGAGTTCTGCCACTGACTGAAAGCGCAAATACCGGCGAACACATAAGGTAGATGATAGCATAATATGTTCTGATTAGCACCTGTTGGCTTTTGTGAGGAACACAACACTCTGGGCGGGTGTGTCCTGCAAAAGGAATGTAATGGCATCTGGCCTGTGATTTCTTCATATATTTTGTGTAGTGGTGTAATAAAATGATATATCTTGTATCAGAAACAGATACATGTTATAGGAAACAGTATTATCGACTATACTACTACAAGAAAAATCTGAAGGTATGAAAAGCGCTGAAGTAGTCAGTTTAGTATTGACCGCAGGTATGTGTTGACTTGTCAAATGTCACAGCTGTATATATAGTTCCTATAGGGCTGTCACCTTTACAAATGATGAAAGTGGGAGCTGCTCTGTACAAATGTCAGACGTAGCAGGTCAAAACATACCTACAGCCATGCATACTCCACAGATAGACATATTAGCACACAGCAAAGCTTAGGCCAGGATTCATGAAGCCTTGGCCGGCGTGTACGAGTAGAGTAAGAGTAGAGCAAGGCAAGATGTCTGATGATCTATTCAGCAATATCCTGTAGGGGCATGTAAGACAGCCCCTAAAATGAACGTTGCACGGACAATGCTAGGATATGCAAATTACCCCATTTGTAGGTGAAAGCTATGCAAATGATGTAAAATTTGCGATACATGAAACAGTAAGCTGTCCATGCAAGAGTAGAGTTATGTGCAGAAATGTACTCGAATGTTAACCAAGTAACGTTCTGCAAGTAGCTAAACGGAGCAATGTCAGCTGCAAATAAAGGATGAATTTAGTTGAAGAAGCATGCCAATGGCCAAATATAAGGCCAGTGGCATTTTTTTCCATTGGAAATTAATAAAACTATTTCTCCTCCCCTGATCTCCGGTGTTTAAGCATAGCGCAGCGGCACGAAAACTTGCTGCGTTTTCAAAGCAAGAAAAATATTTAAAATATACATACAAATTGTAATTTTAGTTAAAAGTTAGTTCGCCATGCAGGTGAATGGCAAGCTGAAGACAACATGGCTACTGAGTACTGGTTGCTATGTGTGGGAGCGCTCTTTCAGAGATGTAACCAAGCATTAGTAGGCAATCCTATGCAATTGAGGCTGAGGACAGTGAATCACAATTTGTCATGCCATATGGGCCATGCCTCTACAGTGTAAGAGTAGGTTAAGGGGACTATCAGAGTAGAAGATAGGTGACATCATGAGTGTGTATGTATAAAACACCGTAATCTTATTGGAGCAGTGTGTCACATGTTTGCTGTCAGTTACTCATCAGTGGAAGAGGTGTGTTATGATTTATCATAGGTAAATTCAGGAAACTGACAGTATACGCCATGGATATCACTGAAGTTTCTTGCAAACCTGCTTACAGTGTGTTCGTGCCTGTGCACGCCTATAAGCCTGAGTAAGCATGTGTGCACGCATGTCAGCCCGTGTGCACGCGTTGAAGAACGAGTAAGCTAGTGTAAGATTGTTGAAGCCCGTGTAATGTCGTGTAAGCCAGTGTAAGCGTTTGTAAGCATGTATAAGCCTGTGTGCACGCATGGAAGTGGATGTGCACTTTTCTGTGCTCCTATGCATGGCACTGCTCACTGTGGAAACAGACAGTGAAAAGGAAGGTAAACAAATAGCAGTAAGTTAACCAAGGAGAACTACCACAGCTAGCAGATGAAAACAATCAGAATGAGCATATTACACAGCCAGTACAGTAGGCCAGCACAGCACAGCAGTTACAACTCTACAAACAACATTCCACCATGTTTTTCTCAGACACACTGCAACACTGTAGTATACTAAGAGAAGTGAAAACTGAAAAAGCTTAACTGAGACAACATAATGTTAGGGGCTGCCATTGCTATTATACATCAACATATGCAACATGGTGAGGGTTGTGCCAGTGTGACTTCTGCTCAGCAACACACAGTGAGTAGACGGAGAAGAGTGTGCAGGCACAGGGTAATCTACCAGGGGCTACATGAGCTGGAGATAGTGGAGCACTATAGAGTGGACAGAGACCTCCTGCAGAAGATTGTTGAGCCATGCAGGCCATGCCTCACTCACAGAACCAACAGAGGGAAACCCATCCCAGTGGAAACCAAGCTATGTGTTGCCCTAAGGATACTAGCAACAGGTACCTTCCAGAGATCAACTGGTGATATGATGTGGATTTCACAAACATCAGCATCCAGGGTACTGCACCATTTCATGAATGCCATGTCAGCACGTCAGTGATCATGTATATATCCCCAATTCCCGTGAGGTATTGGGCAGCAATATGTGTCTTTTCTACACAATAGTGGAATACCCTGAGTACTGGGTGCAATACACTGCATGCACATATGCATCAAAGCACCAGCCAGTGAGCATGGTAGGGTCTACATCAACCACTAGGGCTTCCCCTCCATCATGTGGTGGTTTGTGTGTGATGACCAGCCCATAATACTGAATGTGTGTGCTGGCTGCCCTGGAAGCTACAATGCTTCCCATATGTACATCTGACGCAGCTGTACAAAACATTTGGCAATGGGGACAACCCTCATGGTCACCTAGTGGGGATGCTGGATGTGCAGTTCAACTGTGGCTGATGACACACATCAGAAATGCACACACACATGAACAGGAATGCCATAATGAGGCACATGCACAAACAGAAAATGTAATCTAGCATGTGTTTGTGCTGCTCAAGTCACAGTTCTGGTGCCTGGACACATCTGGTGGAGCATTAAAGCACTTGTCAACTACATGTACCAGAATTGTCTGTGGCCTAGGTCATCTGTGTCACACACACATATGGCAGTTTATATAAATAGTGTGAGTGACTGTTCATGTATGTGTTTTACTGCAGAACAGTTCAAACACAGCAAAGTCTGTCAATAATGGACATTCATCATAGTTGTACAACCACCTTGGTGGATATGCATGCAGACCTCTCATTGCTTATGTGATACAGTGATGTACTTCAGAATACCATTGTAAATGCCAATATCAAAGGACAAATGACATAGCACTTGTCTATATGTACACATTGTTACCCATTATACATATTGGGGTCTAATACCTATGTGTTACTGTTGGTATAGTATGTGTAATAAATGTGGATGACTAACTCATTTTAGCCTTATAGGTTTACAGCATGGGTTGGATAACACATATCTGTCTGTATGATACCCTTGTGTAGAATAACTGTGTCATGTTCAGAATGTATTGTAGGCCACAGTATGGATTTTCAGATGTGGACAGGAATATCCCTATTGTCTTTGCTTGTAACTAACATGGCTATATGTCAAACAGTAATGGTCCCAGCAATGTGTGGTGGTCAATACCAGTGCTTACTGGTATAGTATAGTACATGAAGGATCCACATGCTACTGTGTGTCCTACATGTGTGGGTCAGTTGTGAAGATATCATATAACAATTGGTTATTCAGACTGTTGAGGTTGTGTCTACTACCATAATGCAAAACAATTACAGATAATAACAGTATCACCCACAGCACTGTGTAAAACCATATCATACACACATGTGTAGACAAGTACAACAATATGTGTATTATAATGCATACTGGCTACCAATAATAACTATGAAGTGTTAACAGTGTGGAATACAGGGCATGTCACCATTCCAATGTGTCCACTATACATGTACATGCAGACAGTGCACCTTCACCATGTTCACAAATAAATACATGAAAATCTGTACTGCACACATCACACATGTACTGCACACTCTGAAACACATGCTGCCAATACTACACACATCAGTCAAATGGCACATGGATGGATAATAAATCTTCAGAATTAACAGTGCTGTAAACTATACTACATTGATGATCATAGCTGTAATGCATCATGCCTGCTTACATACACCTAGAAGGATATCACACTTTGTGTTAACAACATTTTAACATTAATACAGTGCTATAAAGCCACCCTGTGCATCAGCACCATGTTAGTCTGTTCCTGCATCAATGTTACACATTACAGGAGGTGGCACAGGTGGCATCATATGCACAGGGTATGTTGTTTCTTTTCCAGAGCCTGTCATTGAGCCATCCAATCAACATGCATGTATGTGTGTGTGTGAGGGACAACAGTTTTTGCATGGCCCAATGTCGATGCAATGTGTGTGTGTGTATGTGTTAGCCCTAGCTGTTTGTTTTATGTGTGTGTGTCTGCATGTACACAGTTTCAGCACGTGTCAGCCATATACAGGAGGTTGTGGGACAGTCACAGACCGTACCTGCCAGGCTGTACAGATCGCCATTTCTGGCCATGGACACCCCTCCATGCATTCAACAATATTCCAGTCCCGCACCTGGCAATGTATACACATACATTCTTGGGATCTGTATCACAACCTGTGGATAAACGGGAGTCAGTAATGTTAACCTGATTTGCATAGTATTGTCGTTTAATACATAGTTATATGAGCCATACTCATCCTCCAAAGTAATAACCACTGCTGACTGTTGCTGAGATGTGCACACGACCATTTAAAGGTGCTGTACTATCATTGTTTTCAATGTCCCTTGTAATACCCAGCAACAAAATAACTGGCCACTGCACAACTACAACCCAGGATCACTACAGCACACAGTATGTGCACTATCACAGAGCCATAGCAGATTTAGATACATCCAAGGTGATCATGTACAGATAATGCAGCACATTCAATAGTGCTAATATCCACATATCTATATCTATCTATATTTTATATATATATATATATATATATATATATATATATATTTATATGTACACACACACACACACACACACACACACACACACACACACACACACACACACACACACACACACACACCACACACACACACACAGCTGGGAGTCGAACATACACTTAACTACCTTAGCACACTACAGCATTATGCATTTACAGAACGCGCTACCGAGATTACTAAACACAGCATTCCCAGAGGCATACTTCTAGGTGGGTGACATCATCCGCAAAGGCAAAGACGCCGATAGGGAATGTATGTGGTGTGAGGCGTCTAAAAGCATTACTGTGTCCCCAGGCACCTGGGGACACACACACACACTTGGCAGGGCTGGGAGTTGAACATACACCTAACTACGTTACCACACTACAGCATTATGCATTTACAGAATGCGCTACTGAGATTACTGAACACAACACTCCCAGAGGCATACTTCTAGGTGGGTGACATCATCCGCAAAGGCAAAGAAGCCGATAGGGAATGTATGTGGTGTGAGGCGTCTAAAAGCATTACTGTATTCCCAGGCAGCTGGAAACACACACACACACACACACACACACACACACACACACACACAGAGGACACACTTGGCAGGGCTGGGAGTCGAACATACACCTAACTACCTTATTACACTACAGCATTACGCATTTACAAAATGCGCTACTGAGATTACTGAACACAGCACTCCAGAGGCATACTTCTAGGTGTATGACATCATCTGCAAAGGCAAAGATGCCGATAGGGAATGTATGTGGTGTGAGGCATCTAAAAGCATTACTGTGTCCCCAGGCAGCTGGAAACACACACACACCCACAGAGGCACACACTTGGCAGGGCTGGGAGTTGAACATACACCTAACTACTTTATCACACTACAGCATTACGCATTTACAGAATGAGCTACTGAGATTACTGAACACAGCACTCCCAAAGGCATACTTCTAGGTGGGTGTCATCATCCGCAAAGGCAAGGATGCCAACAGGGAATGTATAGAGAGTGAGCAGTCTGAAAGCATATTACTGTCCCAAGGTAGACGTAGACAAGCACATGGCAGTGGTGTGATCAGGGCAACTAAATATCTACGGAGCACTACAACAACACTACATAGATACGGGACGCACCACAGACAGTACACCCTTCAAGACAGTCAACCAGTGTGTTCAATGTAGGCATCCATCGTGATGTTGAAAATGAACATCTGTTGCCTGGATGACCACAATCGCTATACAGGATGTCAATGGCCATTCCCATACACAGAGGCACATCACCGACACAAGGTGTCACTGGCCATGCCCACACGCTTAGTATCACATGTCCGTTTGGAATGCACTGTGTGTTCATCTACACAACGGCGTACTGGGCATGCTCACACACTTAGCAGTTGCAAAGGGCCGTCTTGCATGCACACAGATTCTAAACACGGAAGGTCGCAGTTTGGAATGTACTGTGTGTCCATCTACACAATGGCATACAGGGCATGCTCACACACTTAGCAGTTGCAAAAGGCCGTTGCATGCACATGGATTCTAAACACGGAAGGGCGCAGTTTGGAATGTACTATGTGTCCATCTACACAACGGCGTACTGGGCATGCTCACACACTTAGCAGTTGCAAAGGGCCATCTTGCATGCACACGGATTCTAAACAGGGAAGGGTGCAGTTTGGAATGTACTGTGTGTCCATCTACACAACGGCGTACTGGGCATGCTCACACACTTAGCAGTTGCAAAGGGCCATCTTGCATGCACATGGATTCTAAACACGGAAGGGCACAGTTTGGAAAGTACTGTGTGTCCATCTCCGCAACGGCGTACTGGGCATGCTCACACACTTAGCAGTTGCAAAGGGCCGTCTTGCATGCACACGGATTCTAAACACAGAAGGACGCAGTTTGGAATGTACTGTGTGTCCATCTACACAATGGCATACTGGGCATGCTCACACACTTAGCACTTGCAAAGGGCTGTCTTGCATGCACACGGATTCTAAACACAAAAGGGCACAGTATGGTATTACTGTCCCCATGTACATGAAGGCCACTCACATGTATTGACCAGTACACACTCAGGAGCCATCACAGATGTCTCAGGTGCAGATCACAGAGGTACACACCGCAGTCTACAATGTAGCCCTCAGACATCACCATGTCGTTGGACCAGCAATACACAGCCATACATTAACACAACACCATGTGACTCATGACCAGTGGACTGTACATAGGTCTACAGCAACTGTGCAGACTACACATGTACCGACAGGGTTCCATCATGTCTTATGCATTGCAATGATACCACTGTACATAACCAGGTCAGCTCTACACATACCAGGGGCCCTGGGTCTTACACAGCTGTGACAGATGACTGTCGCTGTACACCAAGGAACACACATGTTTGGATATGTCATACATGTAATTGCAGTGGATATGTGCATGGACCACACAGACAACACATATGTACATAGCATAGCTTTTGCTGTCCTCCATGCAGACAAGTGGCTACAGCAATCATACGCACGCAAATGGAAGGTGGGTCCATGGCTATTGAATGCTAACAGTACATGAGGTAGCAATGTTGACCGAGGACACATTCCCTCTGTACTAGTTACCCTTGACACCCATCATGTCATACAACAGTCCATGTGTTATGTATGTCAACACACATGTCCACCAATTGCAATGCATACAAACATGGCTACATGCAGGCATGTAGGACCAACACACATGTACAATCTGTAGTGTGCATGCAGCTACCATGCATGTGCAGTAGCTGATGTAAGTAACTCATCTGTGCCTAACTACAACATGCAGTTGCAATACAGCCCCATCATTGACACCTGTATATGGTGACATACTGACAGTATGGTAGGATGTACATCAGGTATGGTGGATGTGTGCACATAAAGTGGTGATCCACCTATTTAGATGAATGTTTGCCGGGGACGGCTCACAGGTGTATCACACGCCATCCTACCATTACATGTGCAAACAGTACGCTATGTTACTTGACGGTGAAGACATAAAACCTACACAGCGGTCAGGTGTTACTGACTGTACGTCACTTGACACCTGTAACACTTACATCCTCCCATGTGCATATAGCAGCACAATTGCTGGACATAGCGTTGGTACACATAATGCGGCCAATACTGCTGTATGTCTGTCAGACATATCATCATACAGCAGGTGTACCATTCACAGTACTGTCATGTGTGTTTGCTTGTGTGACCATATATGCCACATATGGTGGGGAATACATCCCAATTGTTACACACCCCTGTACACTGTTGTAGTGATCTGTACATACTGCAGAGTGGAAAGCATGACGTAGGCAGGTGTGGTGTGTGTATCACACACATCAGCTATCCGTATGTGTATGACATTTGTGGTCTCCACAGTGTGTGTGTGTGTATGTATGTATTCATGTTTTCATAGTTCATTACTACACGTTATAAGTATGAAACGAAAGTAAATTTAACACATGAAACAAGTTCCTATATATGAAATTTGTAAACAATTGTTAGTAACATATTTTATGTGCATACATTTAATTCATATATTAAGTGAACATACACATTATATTTCTGTGTATATTGATTATAATATATTTTATCAAAGAAAACAGAAAACTGTGCAAAGAGTTCAATTTAATTTAATTTAAGCATTAACAAGTTTTGAAAAGAAAAAAACAGGAAAGGAACTTCTGAATGGTATTTTGTAAAGCATTCAGAAAAATACGTATTTTATGGTTCATGTTTACACATACTTCCTGCCTTTTGTGTCATGACCATACAAGGAAGCAAAGTAGTTACGGAATAGAAGCATTTTAATTGTTTTAATTAACAGATTTGATTGATTATTAACAACAATTATGTAGCAAATTGTTTTAACTCAAATATATAAAAAGGAGAGGAACTGTGAATTTATTATTCTGATGAAGTCTGCTTGCAGCAGACGATAGCGCTGAATTTCTGAATTTTATTCTTGGTTTATTAAAGAAGATTGTGGTCAGCACATGCGGAGTTTATTTTTATGGTCTGTTGGATTCTTATACAATTTCTGAGTATTGGTATATATTTTCCGTGTGAGACGTGACCTAATTTTCTAATTATAATTCTACAGTTCCTGAGACTATAATTTTTTTCGCTACAAAACTTTTGCGTTTTTTAAAAAATGGAACAAACCTTGAATGACTCTACTATGGTAGGTCTGGACATTCCGTTTAACCAAAGCGATAACATTATGGATACTCAAAGGGAAGTTTCCCGTTTGAGAGAAGAGATCTCAACACTACGAGGAGATCTCACTAAACTGATAGAACTTTTTTCCCAAGATGAACCGGCAACCGTGAGAAGGAAAAACACAGGCATTTCTGGTCATCAAACAGTGCAGCCTTTAACGTCATCTCCACGCTCTGAGGTTCGGAGTTATGGTGGTAAGAAGACCGGGGCAGGACCAGAAGCTCGAAATTGTGGACAATCGTTTGAAGGGGAACCTAGTCGGGTACATATCCAGGTTGACATCGTGGAAGACAATCAAATGGAAGGAAACACAGCCGGTGGCGGTGGGGGTGACAAAACTAAACATCTACAAAAAGGTACTGTTCCAACTAGCTTGCACAGTTCTACTAATATGGTAGAAAATGCTACCAAAACCCGCCGGCATGGCGGGCGTGTTAAAGACAGTTACAAGAACATTTTAGAGAAAGTATTTTCTTTCGATGGAACAACAAATATTAATGTTTTTAACGGTGAATGTCCAGGCAACAAAGACATTGAACGGGAAATGACCCTAAGGGACAAATTGTTCTATTTTGAAAAAATATTACACAAATATAAATGCTTACAAATTGATAATGATTATTTGCACAAATATTTGACATATAAAATAGTCCCACAGGGACTTAGATTTTATAAATACCCCTTTGGGATACATTATACTGAGAATGTGATAAATGACATGCAAACTTTTTTTGATGATTGTGGTTTTGCATTGATGTCAAAACTGATGAAATATAATGAAGTAAAACTTAAAAAATTACTAGTAGAAGTAAATGAATGTCAGAGTAGTATTGTTAGGGACTTGTTGTTTGAGGATTATGAAAATTTGTATATGAAAATTTTAAAGAGAGTGGAAGAAAAATAGAAAGTGTATTTGAGAAAACAAGGAAAATTGACCAGAGATGAGAACAATACAAAAAGAATAGTTACCCACTTCCCTTTCAGAAAAGTAAAACTAATCAAAAAGAAAAAAGTGGACACAAGGTTACAAATGGCCATTATAAAGAATTAGGAAGAAATAGGAGGGTAGAAATCCAGGAAAGGTTTGAGATGAGGAATGGCCACCTGGATGAATTAGATACATTTCAAGAAGATATTGAAACTTTTTTAGGACCACGAAGGTCGGAAAGGTTAGCAAACAAGCAACGGAACCCCTCGGATCCTGGTCCACAGGGTTTTACAGAGGAGAGGGAAGGGGGAGAACCAGCATGGAGAACCAGAGCAAGGAAAGGGAGATAGAAGGAATATATATCGAGGAGAATGGTATAACACAGGTATACAAAGGATTTAAAATTCACAATTACACAAATTTGAAAGTGGAAAAATTACACTTTGATTTATTTTCAAAGGGGTTTAAATTTGTTAAAACAACATTTGGGGATTTAGCCAATATTTTATTGGAGTTAAAAATATTTTTACGAAAACTCAATTTGAAATTAATGTGTAAACAGAAACAATCTGGAGATATACTACGAAATGAATACTCAAGTTGTGGCCAAGGTCCCAGTAGAAGTAGTATTTATAATCCCCCATTACATCCCTTAATAGGGACCTTTGAAGCTATAGTAACTAATGACATTTACGATACGTACGAAAAAACCAAAAGGTTGCACAAAAACATGAATTTAAATGAAAAAGAAACAACATTGATGAAGAATTTAATAAAAGATACAAATTTGAGGTTCACGCAACCTGACAAGGGTGGTGGAATGGTCATTTTTAGTCAAGAAGTTTATAACAACATATTAACAGAATTATTAATGGATGAAAAGACCTACACCACAGTATCGTATAATGAAATACAAATTGCCTACGGCAGAATTGATAGCTGGTTGGAAGAATATCTAATAGATACTAGAATTGGGAAGGAAACATATAATTTCCTAAAGCAGACATATCCTTATATACCACACATCTTCGCAATTCCTAAGATACATAAGAACATTTTAAAACCCCCCTTTCATCCTATAGTGTCAGCAAAAAGATCAAAAACCCAACCATTAGCAGTTTATATTGATTATCATTTGAAAGAAATAGTGAAGAATCAAAGCCATTTGGTACAAGATTCATGGGATTTTTTAGGAAAAATTACCAACAACCTATGGTCTGAAACAATAAAATTAGTGACCATAGATGTGAAAGACTTGTTTACTTGTATTCCGAGAAATGAAGGGTTTGAATACTTTGAGAATAGTGTGTATAAATATTATAATGCAACAGATGACAATAGAAAATTACTAATAGAGTTGACAGAAATGGTCCTCAACAACAATTTTATAACGTTTCAAGGAGAATACTATAAACAAGTTACTGGAGTAGCTATGGGGGCAGCATGTGCCCCCATATATGCAAATATGGTACTTCTTGGATGGGAGGAAGAAAATATTTTTCAAAGCCCATACATGAAAAATATAAAGATATATCTGAGGTTTTTAGATGATATCTTTTTATTATGGGAAGAAGACACTCCAGAAGATTTAAAAGACTTTATGTCTTATATAAATCAAACCACTACTTTTTTATCCTTCACCCATGAGATTAAACAACAAAATATAAACTATTTGGATATCACCCTAAGTAAGACAACCAGTGGTTTTAAGTCTAATATTTTTCGAAAGGAAACGTGGTGTAATAGTTATTTGCAATTCAACAGCCAACACCCTTTACACCAAAAGAAAAGTATAGTCAAGGGTCAAGCTGTAAGGATTGCTCGAATGACTTCCCAAAAAGAAGATTTGGAGAAAGAGTTTTCCTTTTTATTCGAAAAATTTAAAGAAAGGGATATCCGCCACAATTTATAGGTGATATTTTAACAGAAGTGTATCAAGGATGGGGTACAAAATTCAAACCATTATTGGAAAGATTTATTCCTAATAATATGAACATTGATGAAAAGATAGATTATAACAGTGCTTGTATAGTGGAATATAATGATTTTTCAGATTGTTTTACTGGGATTATTAGAAATAATTGGAGTATCTTCAAAACCAACAAGGACATCTATGAAGTGGTTGGAAAAAAACCAAATTTTACATATAAAACTGCCAAAAATTTTAAAAGAATCTTTGAGACCGAGGTAAATAACAAAGATCAAAAGAAAGGCACCACAAAATGTGGCAGATGCAGACAGTGTGCACATATTAATCCATTAGTGGAAATCACACTCCAGAATAGTTTAAAAAGTAAGATAACATTTAGTAAAGGTAACTGCAGGAGTCGAATGTTGGTGTATTTGGCTACTTGTTCTAAATGTGATTAGTTTCGTGGGTAAGACTGAGAGGACTCTCAGAGAGAATTCTGAACACACCCACGACATTAAAAGGAGAAAGGAGACCAACGCCTTGTTTAAGCATTCTTTGGAATGTGAAAATTTCACAGATTATAAGTTTGGTATTGTAGAAATAGTCAAAAAGGACACCAGGGGGGGCAATATTAAAAATGTTTTGTTGCAGAAAGAAATGAGATGGCAACTTTCGTTAAGATCTAACACCCCTCCAGGACTTAATGAATATATAAGCATTAAACCCATATTAATAGATAAGGCCTCAAAGATTTAAAAGTACAATCAACAAATAAGCAATAAAAAACTTGTTGATTCAAACAACAATAATTGTAACCAAGGGATATATTAATGTACATAATTACACTTTATATCATATCGCCTGTAGTAGATCTCAAGCATTAGTGTTTCATTGTTACATAAATTCTTTTTATGTTCTTTGGTTACATAAATCAATTTTATATCCCACGCACACATTTATGTAAAACATATACTGTTATTTAAGCCACAGTAATTTTTAATCTATGTTTCATAATTTTAACATGTTCATATTTTGTATAATTTAGTTCTCTGGTGAGTTTTCTTGTTATAAACAATGAAAATAAGAACATTCATTTGGTAATTTCAACAATATAGTTGATAAAAAATGTTTAATAATAATTTTTTAATAATTTTTTAAAAAACGAAATGACGAAGGATTTTTGTTTAATTACTCTTAAATATGTAAGAAAATTCAACAAGATAAGAAGTTGTTATGCTATAACAATAGGTATTCACTAAGAAGGGGGACATTTTTAATAGAACATTTTTAATAGAAAATTTTTAATGAAAAGTTTTCATAGTTCATTACTATACGTTATAAGTATGAAACGAAAGTAAATTTAACACATGAAACAAGTTCCTATATATGAAATTTGTAAACAATTGTTAGTAACATATTTTATGTGCATACATTTAATTCATATATTAAGTGAACATACACATTATATTTCTGTGTATATTGATTATAATATATTTTATCAAAGAAAACAGAAAACTGTGCAAAGAGTTCAATTTAATTTAATTTAAGCATTAACAAGTTTTGAAAAGAAAAAAACAGGAAAGGAACTTTCGAATGGTATTTTGTAAAGCATTCAGAAAAATACGTATTTTATGGTTCATGTTTACACATACTTCCTGCCTTTTGTGTCATGACCATACAAGGAAGCAAAGTAGTTACGGAATAGAAGCATTTTAATTGTTTTAATTAACAGATTTGATTGATTATTAACAACAATTATGTAGCAAATTGTTTTAACTCAAATATATAAAAAGGAGAGGAACTGTGAATTTATTATTCTGATGAAGTCTGCTTGCAGCAGACGATAGTGCTGAATTTCTGAATTTTATTCTTGGTTTATTAAAGAAGATTGTGGTCAGCACATGCGGAGTTTATTTTTATGTGTATGTATGTATGTATGTATGGCTGTCTGGTGCATGGAGTGAGGGTGTATGCTACCATACAGAACACACAGGATCCCTAACCTCTCATGGTGATGCAGTCTACTACCCTGTTGATGCCATAGGTCTCAGCTGTACTGGCTACCTGTACATGTTCTTCCTCTGTGTCGCGTGGGTGCACAGTATTGTGAGAGTGATGACCCCATAGGCAGGGGTCCTCACCTCAACACTATGGGGTGTGCGTTACAGTGTTGTTGACCCCAAGAGTGTGTGCATGTTCCTGTAATGTGACAGGGTATGACTGCTACACAGTGAGGCCTCATGCTATCAGGTGGCCTCTAACACTAGCATCGGCCAGACCGCTGTGTACAACCCCTGCACCATGTCAACATACCTGTGATGTGACCTAGTATGGATATCATGTCTCTAGCCACTGTAGCCTATTAAACTGCCCACATGCATCTGGATCAGTATATGTGTAGACATCTGTGGTATGTTAGCCTTTCCAACAGTCAGGTTGAGGCTACGTATAGCATGCTAATATTGCCATATGTGCCTGTGAGTACTACACAGTTACACATGGGAGACTGCAAACACTGCTACCTGTAGGCACATGCAAGTAGCCCATAAGGTGGGAACCAGGGCATCATTACCAACATGCTGTTACTGTTGTTACCAAGACACATACTGTGAACATATAACAATGCTTGCTAAACCTGTACTACATGGTATGTCTGGTCCATGTTAACAGTACACAACTAATGTAATATACACTTCTCTCACTGTTCGTACACAACTAATGTTATACACACTTCTCTCACTATTCTGTTCACCCTGTGCATCAGACCATTTGAGCATGTCCCTGCACCGATGGTGTGGATTACAGGGATGCAGCACAGGCTTCATCATATGCACAGGGTGATAATGTTTGCCAGGGGCATAGGCTGCACCAATGGATGACATCATGTGTGTGGGTAAGGGCCGGTGACATGATTGGACATGTCTGTTCAGTATGCATGTGGGTGTTGTGGTGCCGTACAGATGTGTTTGCTGTGTGCGTGTATGTGTGCACACAGTTCTACCTTTTGTGAGGCCTACACAGGGGTATTATTGACAGCTCCAGATTGTACAGAGCAGGTTGTACAGCTCACTGTGTCCGGCCATGGCCACGTGACCTGTGCCTGCCAGGGGTTGCACGGGCACTACCAGGCGGAGGTACAGATTGGCTACTGTCCGACGATACATGTCCACTGGAACTGTGACCCCACTGGTAACATCCAGGTCCACGTCCACGTGGCCTGCTGTGTCCTGGTGTGGACAGCGCAGCACCAGCTGCACTGCTACTGCTACCGGCACTATGGGAGCGGGCATGTGAGGTGGCACGCTCACGTTGACCTGCACTAGGTGGTGTAGCTGGTCTACGTCCACGTGGCCTACGCCTCACTCCTACCAGATGTTCCAGCACAGACAGCTGATGCTCGCAGATTGCCATGCCACGGTCAAGGATTCCGACCATGTCACCCAATCACCTGTCCAGAACATCAGCAATCTGCTGTTGAGCATTTGCCAATGCCTGGATGTTGTCATTTAGGGTATGCATAGCAGCCCACTGCAGCCTCTGCCCTTCTCTGTTCTGCCGTTCAGCACGTGCCTGTGCCGCCATTACAGTCTGGAACATGCGTCTGGTGATACCAGCTGCTGTGCTCTGTCCTGCAGATGCATGTCTGCCAGAGGTTCTCCTACAAGCAGCACTGGCCGCATGCCTGTGTAGCACATCTGCTGTCATTACACTGACACCATGGTGTGGAGACACACCTTCTGTAGCCACCACACATTCCAGTTCCATGCTAACAGACGCTGACTGTCCTTCCTCTATGGCCACTGGTGATGTGGTATGTGTTGGCAGCAGAACTGTGTGCGGGGAAGAGGGGGACATAGCTGGGATGGTAACCATTGGCACAGCTTCAGCCCCTGACAATCCTGCTTGTACCTCATGCATATGTTCATCACTGCTAGTATCTGTGGGGACACTAACATCAGATGGACCACAGGAGGGTAATGCACCTACATCACCTGTGAATGCAAAGAAAGACTAAATTACAATAGACACAGACACACACACACACACACACACACACACACACACACACACACAGACACACACACAGACACACACACACACACACACACACACACACACACACACACACACACACACACACAGACACACCATGCATGTGATTTGACAGACGACATGCAGCATGCCTGTGGTACAGCAGATGGCATGCAGCTCAGACATTAATAGTGTTAGTTACCATACCTCCCTGGGGTGCACACTACAGCAAGCAGGTGTCATATCAAGAGCCATGCAGTTCACACAATCATGGTAGTATGCATGCATCCCCGTGATACACCATGTGGACCAGAACAGGATAACAGTACACATGGCTAACGTGACCTTGACATGTAATCTGCTGATGTGTGCATTAACATGCATACATGTCTGACACAATGGTGTCCTGACACATGTACAGCGTCATAATGGGCATCACTTTGCAGTGTTGTCTGTATGCCCTACAGATAGAATGCATGTTTAGCAAATGTGCATGAGCATGGAAAGGTAGTGTGAGCCATCTACATTGCTATACGGTGTGAAGTACAGACACTGTGCCATTGCATGGCATCATGAGGCATTTATATTGCTATACAGTGCATAATATGTACACAATGCATAGCCATAACTGCATGCATACCCATGACATAACTGTGGATTATGACCCATGATGCTAAGGTGTATACACACCAAACCATGCTGTGTCATGTGACAGGTCACTGGAGGACCTACAGTTGACACCCCTGCACAACTACTACAGAGTCTTAGCTGCCTGGCGACCATGTCCACACATAGCAGACTTGTCAATTCACCATGTCCCACATGACATTGATGTACCACAGACACGAGGTGCACAGCTAACGGTGATGTCCTACAGCAGCAAGGGAAATGTACAGTATCTGTGGCCTGATGTGGTGTCAATGTCTGTGGAAGCTGTACAGGTGACTACATCTTATATGGTAGACGTCAGTGACACCTCCAGTAGCTGTGCACAGACTTTTAGGATGTCCAGTGTACCACAGCAACTGTATAATCAGTCAACTAAGGCTATAATTGGACCATGTGTGGACAATGTGAAACAGGGTGTATACACATCACATCTACTGTGTGGCTACATGTCTCTGGCCATCCCCCATGGCCATGTATGCACATGTGTTGGACAAATGTATGTGATGGCCATCTATCACACATGTCTGTGTTGTCTCATATGACATACACCCATAGATGTCAGATATGTCACCATCCACAGGGCTATGCAGACAATGGGTTGTATGTTTGGTATGTGGGGTATGGGTTATGGGATAGTGTGACAATGTTGCAGCCAAAACACTACATGTCTGGGACATGTTAGATGGCACATCACAGTGTGTGCACCCATTGCAGGGGCATATAACACAATGGTAACTCCTGTGGGCTGCCCATAACACAGCTCACTGTGTGGTACTGTTTGCATACCACACGTGTCATTCCAATGTATAGTACATATGCATCCATTGTAGAACACCTCCACCATTGTATGCACAGCTGTCCACACATGTAGCAATGACAAATACTGTGGTTTCATGTCGGTGTATCATTTAATTTGTATATATTGCACATGAGTGGCCTGTGTGAATGATGGGTGATGCGACCTGTATATCGTGAATGGAATGAACATCAAGTGTACAAGTGTTAACTGGCCACATGGCAGATAGATCTATGCTTTAACATGCCTGATACTGATGACAGTCTCACCTACAATGGACTGTCTGTGCGGCACGCCAGAGGTACCTGTATAGGGGTGACACAGCAGTATGAACATTATCCATGACTGTATGACAGCCACAGGGTGCACTGTGCATGTTAACACAGTCACCTGTACAATAGCATATAGTATGCACATGTGTGCATACACAGGGTAGCATACTGTAGTATGCAGCATTTGTGTCCACATAACTTGCATATGTTGTTACATTACATAATGTACAGTGACACATGCAACTAAATGGAATATAATAGCCATATGTGCAGTACTGACTTACCAGGCAACTCCAGGCTCATTGGCTGGGAGACAGCCACCTCCATGATGGCAGCTAGTGTTTGTGAATGCTGTTCTGAGGGTGTCCTCAGACTGCCCAATAGCTCCTCGGTGTGTATGAGTGGGGGCTGGGTTGGTGGCCCATCACCTGTTCCACCTTGTTTCCTGGTGATTGCAGTGGCACGCTGTTTTGCATGTCATATCTTGTCCGTGCAGTGTCTGCGCACCTGCTGGTAAGTGCGGTTATGCCCACCCACATCGTTCACCCTCCTGTGAAGATCCTGCCACAGGTCATCCCGCTGCTGGGCATGCTGTGGCACATGGCTGAACAACACCTCGTAGTTCTCATGGAGGTACGGGATGAGGACATCATCCTCCTGGCGGCTGTACGCTGGCAGGTGTCTACGAGGCATTATCTGTAAGACATAATGATAGTGACAGGTCACAGTTTCAGAGATGTACAGAGATACTGCTGCACATACATTTCTAGTACATCAGGTACATCTGCACAGTTATCTTTGCTAATCATCATGACACTGACATGACTGACATGTTTGTGTCACATACATGTAACACCCGTTATGTATTGGATATCATCACCATATATGTGTGTCACCTCATTAGATTGTTCATACTCCATGTGAATACTGTCTTGATGTGGGCATGTCTGTTTGCCTGCACTGATGTTCTTACCTATCTGTACATGCCTGGATGTGTCTGCAGTAATGCTGTTGACCTTGATGCTGTGTATATGTCACATATCAACACATCCACAGCCTTAATGGACTTGAGCAGTGACAATGCACACATACGCATGGAAACCTTTACATGCATGTGTTTTGCCATATACATCTACACGGCACTGTACAGCTGTTCAACATCCTGCCACGGATCGCCTGTATTGCACATGTGATAGACATGGGACAAAGGCTAGTCGGACGTCATTCGCAGGGATGGTTATCAACTATAGCATGTACAGGCAAGATTTTCTAGCTGTGTCTGACAGCCATTATGCCACCGCAAGGTGCATCAGTGCCACATTACTGATCCAGACAGCTGATACTATATCTACCATGCGGTCATCACACCATGTATGACAGGGATGACATGTGCAGCTTTGATGGGCAGAGTTGCATGGTATGGTGGGAGTATGTCACATGTATGGCACAGGGATCTGTCCAGCATGTGGCGATACTAGTAGTAGGTTGGTGGCTGCCCATGACGTATGTCTTTCAGATTAGGATATAGACATGTAGCATGTCCAACATCATAGTGTAGCAAATGTCTTTATGCAAGGTAGACAGCATGCTGCATAGTGGAGGTGAGGATTGTGAAGGCTGGTATCGCCCATCCACGCATGGCCAATACCCCTTAAAGGTGATATGTGATCCAATATTGGTCACCCGAGTGCTGTGTATGCCTGTCCAATGATCTCCGTGCTCATGGATGGCACTCTGTCATGACATGGGTACTTCGTATGACTACCTAAGGGGCCTGGAGACATCACCAACTCAGGGAGGTGTACTGTACAGCACCATCCCTTACACAGTGTCCATAATGTTGAACACAGCCTAGGTGGTAGTTAATGGGTACAGGGATATTCACCTAGCGGTGACAATGCTGATATCATCCATCAGAATGTGCACATATGTCACACACCTCACCCACACAGCCCATTCTGTATGTTGTTCACAACACTGAGACAGCTATTGCTCATAGGTCATGGCCATTCACATCCTTACATACACAGATGCCTGATATTTGTCTGTGTGGTATGAGCTACAATGATGGTGGAGTACAACACATTAACCCTGTTTTACTGTAGCTGGCACTGGTGTGATATGCACATGTCACTCTGGCACCTTTTGTAGTTGTGATTCTGTCAACAGGCCACTGGTAGAACACTCCTGTGTCATACAAAGGTATATGTAGTCAAACATCCGTACTGTCATGTACAGCTGTACTGCTAACATCTACATTGATAATGGTTCATGGACTTGCAGACCACACTCAGCAGGGTTATAGTGCGGTGCCACCAATTATGAGTGTCGTCACCACTTGTGGGTTGATATTATCCAATACCCTATCTGTACTGTATGTTCATGCTCAGTACTTGTTCAGAACTTGTGAGCACGTCATGAGCTACTGATTAATATAGCACTCATTCCACACCATTTCTCACAGGTACACTGTCTGTCCTTACATTTCCAGCTTGCTTACAGTACAACAGCTGTTGTACACATGTAACTCACATATCTTGTGAGACATGGTTGTATATACAGGCATGTCTAACTGTCACGTACCAGTGCTATTGCCTGTCTATATGATGAATATGGTGTACATGTGGCAATAGAGCAATTGTCTTATGTACACAGTCAATGCTCACCTCCCAACATACGACACTACAGCCTATGGGTGATGCACATATGCAGCCCTGCTGGGGGTAATGCTGTCACCAACCCTGACTGCACCTGACACTCATGTGGGGATGTGTAACATTCGCAACACACCCCACTCATCACATAGTCTCACAAGATCTCCACCACAGGCCACACATAAGAAGGCAACATGCGCAGTACCTCTCCATACTCTGTGTAGGCACCAAAGGCAGCTCCCATTACCAATCACAACAACAACAACTTACAGCCCACAGACTCATGTGTACCCATCACATACAGCCAATAGGGTGTTATAGCATACACAACACATTTGTCATAGGTGACTCTGTAGGCAGTCACACTGCTGTTCCACTCACGGTGATAGTCGCTTATATCTCGCTGTCGGGTAACTGATTCTGCAATATAACCTATGCACCCATGCCACACCTCACCAGGTACAATGTGACTGTCATTCTCTATGTTAGTGTGACTGCCCTGAGATGCAACTTCACAGACTACTTGTGCAGGGACATGCAATAGCTCACCTGTCTTGTAGCGCAAGCCCTGGGGAGCATTATGCATTCATCCGGACCTGATACCACTGTAAAATGTCTGACTGTCTCACTTCAATAGTTGCCTATGCTTCTGCTGTCATTCCACAGGCATCTAGTATTTGTCCGCTTTGACTGACATGGTCAAACAACATGATGCTTTGGCACAGATGACCTGCACCTGTCAGCCCTGGGAGTACAGATCACATGTAAGGCTCTTGCTGCTTCTATACTGCCTGTCTTGCACAGTTTCCAATAACATTCACCACCAGAATGGGAACTGGAAGTAAAACATGGGGTCATGTGATGGAATGCTTGACATCTTCATTTCTGACGCACGCAGGCAAGGCACTCCTTATAATGCACCACTTGAATATCTCTGCAGTGACTGGGACCTGCCTCTAGGCTCTGCAGAGCACACCTGCAATGACAGGTTATACACAGACCATACCTTTCAGGCACGTACCTGGACCAGCACACCCACGGCTAAGGTGTTCCCATATTTCACTATGTTGTACACATATCCTGGCTAGTTACTTAGCACAATGCATCAGCGGTGCTCCACGTGCAATTAACTGTGTCCAGAACTGTTATACACATTGTAACATGCTGTGGATTCAACAACATACCCCACGGTTACCAAACCTCATTTGTTGGTGTACTGGACAGTAGGGCTCAGACAGATACTACTGATGTGAGACTGACACTACCCCACACTTAACTGGGATAGCCACTCATGTACTGACACATTAGGCCAACACTGTCCACGATTCATGACCTCCACTCGACTGGATCAACCCATACACACCACCTCCAAGACCAACAATATCCTTGACATGGACACTACCAACATGTGACTGGTGTTCCACACCTGGGGTTATCCCCTCATTGGTGGATTCCGGACATATGCTAATCACCCTTGTTAGCCACATCACGGCACCACACCCTGCATAGCATACACAGTACATGAGTACTACAACACCTACTACAGACGTCTTATGACAGCGGTAGTTAATGTCATGACACCCATGCAGATGGACAATGCACATACAAATGCTGAGACATACCCCAGTGCACTTCATTAGCATGTACATGACTGCATGGATCATGCTATTCCACACAGTGCCATGATGGTACCCACCAGATAACAGACACCACTCTGGGGGTCCTGTTCCATGGACATAATTTACAACAACAGGTGGAGGCTGTTGCACAGTGGTGTACAATCCCATGAGTGGGGTAGCTCACTGGTCAGCCTCGGTAGGGCCACGGGATCCCTCATCACATACTCCAAAACTAGCTACGTAAACATTACTGCAACACATTCCAGGGTGTACCACAAGGCATTATGGTGGTATATCAGTAGTCAATGGCAATACCCACATCTGCTCTCACATACAAGTTACTCAGGAACATTACAGAACCAGGTGATGTTGGCAACATGCTGGCGGATGGATTCAATGCTAACATTACACCCTCTCACTCCCTACAGGGCCACAATCCATGCAGGAACATTGCGGTGTCCCTGCGGTCACACCTACACAGTACTAACCTGCACTCTATATGGCCTGGGACACTGGCCCCATGTGACTGTCCAAAGTCCAAGGCTGTGCTGCCCACAAACCTCTGAACGACATGTCTCCCCACTAGGCCACCATATTCAGTAATAGCCTTGTATCAGACATTGTGGCCCCTGAATGGCACACAGCAACAGTTACCACACTCCACACAGGTGGCGCCACAATGCACGAGTGGGACTATTGCCCTACACACCTGACTGGACTGTTCTACATGGATATGGGGCACATCATCATGGACGTCATTCACAGAGACATTGTTGGGCTCCGGTCCTTTGATGCCACCCAGCTTGGACTTGTTAGGGCTAGAGCATGGCTCCTACACATGGTGGACTCCTTTCATACAGTTACCAGGGTAGTTGATGACAGTACGGGGTCCACACAGCCTACATTGTCCTCTCATTGCCTTTCAGCACCATTCTCCATTCTGGTATTGACAACATACACATCCACCTGCGCATCAAACCCTATGTCTCAGGATGTTATGCAAAGTGGCTCATGGACAGGGCACACACAATGAGGGTAGCATACCATAGTACCTACTGTATTGCAGTTACACTTGGCATACCACAGTCCTCAGTCATAGGTTCCCTCATGTTCGGTATATGCTTCCCTGAGGTACAGGCCAGCACAGAGGGACTTTCCCTGCCTAGCTTTACAGACCACTGCATACAAAGCGCCATGATTGCTCCACCAGCTGATACTGACTCCATCCATAAGGGTGTCACTGAGATGGATACCTGATATCAATATCATGGCCTCAAGCTGCATGACACAAGGTGCATGAACATCCCCTTTGCATTACACCATTCACCCAATGACAGTAGCAAATTCCAAATCCGACATCAGACCAGTGACAAGTGGAGTACCACAGGGTTCAGTCCTGGGTCCTCTCCTGTTTGGTATCTACTTCTCTGAAGTGCAGGCCAACACAGAAGGTCTTTGGCTAACAAAGTTTCCAGATGACTGCAAAGTAGGAGCCATAATCGAAACTCCTAACGATGTGGACAAACTACAAAAGGGCCTCACTGAGACAGAAATCTGGTGTCAAATCCATGGCCTGAAGCTCAATGCCAAAAAGTGTACTGTCATCCCCTTTGGTAAAAACTCTTTACCCATGAACTGCCACATAGCTGGTAGTCTACTTAATGCCGAAAATGTGATAAGAGACCTTGGGACACAGGTGGACAGTAGTCTCTCCTTTGATAATCACATCACCACAGTGATCAGGAAATCCTTCTATGTGGCTCATCTCATCACAAAAGGATTCTCATCCAGAAAAAAAGAGGTAATTGTTCCCCTTTACTCATCACTCATTAGACCCATTATAGAGTACAATGCCCCTTTTGGTATGTACCTCACTAGACCTCTACAACAACTGGAAAGACCACAGAAATACCTCACAAAGAGGATTACTGGCCTCAAACAGATGCTCTATGCAGACCGTCTCAAAAAACTACAGCTTTACTCAATCACATATCGCCTACTCAGGGGTGATCTCTGCCTAACATACAAAGCTATGTCAAACCCAGAGTTGTTGGACATGCTCCACTTAAAGAAATCCCAGTTTCTCTGAGCTACACGCTCTAGGACCTTAACCTTGTCACCACAATAAACAGAACATGCTGGAGGGATAGATTCCTGTCCCTGAGATTTCTCATACTGTGGAACAGACTACCTATGTCAAACAGAGCTCCTCATTAGCACTCTTCAAGAAAAATCTTGATGATTGGATGGGAAATGGGAAATTCACCCCGGGGATCACTTCTGTGGCTCTGCTCAACAGGGGCACAGGAAAATAATTTTCTTGGGTGGTGAAAGCCAGGGTACTTTTTTTGGCTAGGCTTGTATGGGCCCTAGGGACGATAGCCTAGTACCTACCTATGAACCTATGAACCTATGAAATATCACATAGGTGGTAGACCCCTACATACATGACACATTGTACATGTACGTAGTACATAAGTATGTCGCACCCACTCCTGTGATAACCATATTGCCACTGTGGCATGGATATCCTTCTATGTGGCCACACTTATCTGTACTGGGTGTGTAGCTGGTACATAGGCACCCATTGTACCTCTGAACTCCAGATGTATACACACATTCAGGGGTACAACACCCCGTTTAGGGTGTATCTTACACAACAGCTACGGTTTTACATACCACAACATTAACACGCCATGACATTTATTGAGCTCCGACAGTTAAAGTATGTGGCTGAACTACGGACACCACGTCTGTACACATTTGCATACTACATACTCAGGGGTGACCTCTGCTGAACAGACAGGGCCCATGTCCACAACAATATTAATAGATATACTCCACATACGCGACATAAGCAAAAGCCACTGTGAGCAACATGGTCATGGATATGTGCACACACGCAACAATGAGTGGGATGTGCTTGAGGGTTACATTCCCAAACCGGACACTCACCATGCTTTGGAACATGATTCCTATGTACATCACGCAGGGACACTTAGTAGTACTGTTCATGTGATACCTCACTTGGTGGATGGGAGACACATGTATGCCAGGGATCACTGCAGTGGCTGTACTGTGCAGAGGTGCAGGTAACACATGGCTCTGCTGTTCACAGAACACTACCCTAGAGAGGTGCCACTGGTGTGAACACTGTGGTTGTGCTTACACATAGACTTGCCAGACTGCATAGTACCCCACTATGAACCTGTGAAGTTATTACATGTCCTTTGTGCATGGTTACTTGAGTACCCCTTCCATTTAGATTAGCTATCATGCTATTACAATGCCCCTTGACTACAAGCCATATGTATCCTGTTACTGTACATTGTACATGCTAATAGACGATACCTTTGGTATGCATGATATGCCTGTTATGCTGTGTAGCATATCTGACATATCTACCTACAATACTATACATTACACATATTTTACATAGTATCCCATAATGCAAAGCATACTTGCAGAGCAGGACCACCTTAGAGATGTCATTGTTGTTATATGCCCATACACATGCCTACTGTGACAGTATATCAACATATACTATCCCCTGCTATTTCACGTATTTGTTGGACATACCCTACCACTGACGGCGGGTTATATAGAATTGTTCTGTTTCAAGCCCTCATGTAGCATCCCTTGTGGTGTCTGTGATGTTTACCTTGTGACCCACTGCTGGATGCACAATTTCTACAAGCGTTAGTATGCTCAGCAAGACATCACTACATAAATACCTTTTCCCACTTTATGCATTGCGGATACCTTTAACATAATTAATACGAAACATGCTATACATACACTTACATACCGAGTGTACCGAGTGTTTGAATATCTGTCAAGTCATCCTTATATGTGTCGATACCTGTAACATGTGGTTTCCTGCCACCAATTGGAGTTCCTGAGTGACTTATTACTTGCACAACAGCTGTGCAACTACTCCATTCGCCAGTTACGTGGCAACAGTGGGGTATAATTGAATTCTCCACTTGGGCGTTGCCCATTTGCCCTACGTTCAAGGAGACGGCCTGTATTGTGTTTTGTTGTGTGTAATTGCAACTGCTATGTGTAGAGATATGTATAGTTTGGATTCATGTCCCCCGTGAAATGTGTGTGATGGCTAGATTATGTGGTTCTACATGTGAGTGTACCTGTCATCCCAACTGTCTGATAATGGACTATTGCAAACATGACCTGTAACATCACCATTTGTTCCATTATACATCGGCTACAATTTTGCATGGCACCTTTAAATGTGTCTCTTACAAGGTATGTTAATGCTTCTGCAGATGTAATTGAATGACTGGATGTTTGTGCTGTAATTACAGTCTGTATTGCTATAGTTTCTAGTGTGGGGGATGTAAGTGGGTGTTCGTAGCATATACAGGTTTGTGGGGCTTGCATTTCTACATATTCCATATATATGTGTGTTGGCTCCTTCCCTAATTAAAGAGCTATCAGTTAGTAGACTTATGTTACGGGATTATACACTGGGCCATTGTTAATTGGTTTCTATATAGTACGCAGATGAGTTTGATACTTCCATACCTCCGGAATTACAGCGATATGTAAAAGGATATTTCTAAATGACAGCTATCTCGTGTATTTCTGTCCCAGATATTTGCAGTCATTGCAGTTGTGTTGGTGACAGAACCTCTTTGGCATGGGTTGCTACCTTTTCATATGGCCATTGTTGGACACTTGCGGGACACACATCGGTGTTTACAGGCAGACACACAGCCATGGTCAGTACACAGGATAGCACATACTTTTATCCTCAATACATACTTATTGTTGTGGGACTTTGACTACTTATCATATTGCATGTAACATTTACATTTCTTACATACAGGCATAACTTTTTCATGCAACTATTACATACTATTTGGGACATAATGATGTCCTACAATCTCGGACAGTTGCCCTTCGTAATGTTTTATGTCAGGACACAACTTCCCAGGGAGGGGCTGTCCCTCCTAATGTGGGACAGATGGTAACCGTATGCCTACGGCTAGCTATACCCACACCTACCGTAATGATCTACCTCCGAGTTGGCACTAACAGATACACGATGCGAACACACACACACACACACACACACACACACACACACACACACACACACACACACACACACACACACACACAGTCACAGGAAGCACCACCCTCAACATACACATACACAGACTACGGCACTCACAAACACAGTTGAACACAGTACCTACGTGGACCGCAACACCGGCAGCGGTAACTAAATGTCTCTTCATATCATCATAATATTACCCGTGGTTCTACTGTTCCGGTACTGTGTTCTTTCAGTCTTTCAGCCTCGTGGTTACACGTGTCGGTATGTGACACATTCCATAGTTGGTGGTATCCTATTTATTTGTACCTCCAAGGTTTTATGAATGTCGTTGACCTATCTATATATTTGCAGATATCGGTGAATCCGTATATATCAACATATATCATTCTATCACCTTTTCTATCTGTATTATATATATGTATATATATATATATATAGATATATATATATATATATATATAGATATATATATATATATATATATATATATATATATATATATATATATATATATATATATATATATATATATATATATATATATATCTGACAGGGAAAGTGACAGGCAAGCTACACCTTTCATTGTGTACTTGGTGTATACTGTTTCCTGGACTCCGCACATTTGTGTCTGTACCTGTCACATTACACACATGCCATAGGTTAGGGTTACCCCTTTTCCCACTTTGCGAGGGACAGTCCCTCTTTGGGCAGTTGTGTCCTGCAAAAATTTTGTAAAATGGCAAATGTCCTGAGATTTTAGGACAAACTTATTTCCTATAGTTTATGTAATAGTTGCATAAAACAATTATTCTGTATCTGAAACACCTAACTGTTATAAGAAACAGAATAAGTAACTAAAACATTACAAGAATAAGCTTTTATCTAGGCAAAAAAGTGAAGTTCTGATTTTCGTACTGGCTGGGTGTATGTGTCGGCCTGCAGAAATCTGAAGTATGTCCCACGTTGGTCATTTGAAAAGGTGGCAACCCTACCGTAGGCACATCTTGGCTACCATAGTGTTAGGTGATTGTATACATGATTGCATGTTCTACTCCTGGCAGTGGTCGTTTTACCCTTCAAAGCAGGAGCTATTAGTACAGGAGTGAATAATGCTAGTTTAATCATCTGTTCTGGATATCATTGACCGTGATCTGTGCGATATTCGGGGAAGCTTAGCCCTGTTTCGCACATATCCGTATAGTCATATTTAAACTACGCTTACCAGCAGTGGGCAATGCATATTCCCACTAACGTGTGCTAAACATGATCTGATGACCTGCATCTGACATGCATTACTCGTGTCTTTGGGATTACCTTACATCCCTTGCTGGACATGGGAACGGGAACATGCACGATGGTCACTGCATTTACCACTTGGCCATCTGGGATGTGTACAAGTGTTATGGCATTTTGTATGTGGAGTATACTATGGCTGTTACTCCATACTGCACTCACATGGGTAACTCAGTTAGTTTACATATTGATGAGTCCAGTTAATGGTATGTCCATGTGATGTTTAATGGATGTGCTCCGGCATTGGGTTATGTATATCACAGTGAGCCGCACACGATAATGTGCTACACCTTCAAATGACCGTAGGTGGAGCATGCTGGGGTGACGAATATCTGTCATGGGTACAACCCATGCCTTGACACAACATCCATGATTACATTATGTGGAGCCCCTCATTAACGCAGCAGGGAATCCATGCAGACTCTGTGCAGAACAGTGCTTACACACATGTGATCCCGCGATTGCCTCTGCTCCTCTAAGCAACAGTTGGTTACTCGATGTTGTGGTGACAGCAGACACTGTTTGCCTCATTTGGTGTATGGCCTCTGACAATCGGGCGTGTACCTACCGATGTACCTGGGAACCTATACACACAGCACCAAGATATTCTGATAGACGCATGTACTGTTCAGGTGTTGACATTCCGTGTTCCAATAGCTGTTGTGTGTACAATGTTTGATGACTGCTTATGTAGGATTCACACAGTGGGCCACCTATACATTACAATTTACAGGTGGTATTGTGTGTGTGCCATCCATTTTACTGTGTGTGCAGGTGGAGAAGTGTGTCAGTCCATAGGGGCCTACACTGTCAGAGTATGTGCTATATGTTCCCTCTTTGCCAAGGCGTAGGCATATTGGGCACACCTCTGTCCGCCTACTGGGGCTGGCACAGTGTGTTCGTGGTCTGAATCCCTCTGTGCCTGTGATGACCTTGGCAATTGCGGTGGGCTATGTGGGCCTTCACCATTTTGTCCGTGCTGCAGCTGTTTCCGCAGGATCATATTATGTAGCATGGCACATACTATGAAGATGTGGGCGGACGTGCCTGGAGAGTACTGCAAGGCTCCACCAGACGTGTCCAAGCAACGGAACCATGATTTTAGCATCCCGAACACACGCTCTGTGATGATTCTGGTTTGTGTGTGCCTCATTATGGCATTCTTGCATGTGTGTGTGTGCATTTCTGATGGGAGTCATCATCCATGGCTCCAGCATCCCCCACAAGGTGGTCATGTGGGATGTCCCCCCTGACAAATACCTGATTCAGCTGTGAGGCATGCCAGATATGGGAGTCATGGTAGCTTCCAGGGCTGCCAGCACACACATCCATGATAATGCCCTGGGCATTGCACACGACCTGGCAGTTGATGGAGTGGAATCCCTTGCAGTTTATGTAGCGCCTACCATGCTCACCGGGAGGTGACTTGATATGCATGTGCATGCAGTCTATCGCACCCAGTACCTCTGGGTAGTGTGCCACACAGTGGAAGTGACGCATATTGCTGGCAACTCCTCCTGAGTTCAGGGGAAGTATATATGCTCATTGACATGTGGTAACATGGCATCCAGGAACTGGTGTAGTACCCTGGATGCTGATGCCTGTGAGATCCCCATTATATCTCCAGTTGGCCTTTGAAAGGTACCTGTGGCTAGTATTCGCAAACTTACACATACCTTTGTGTCCACTGGGATGGGTTCCCCTCTGTTGTTTCTGGTTCTCAGGTATGGCCGGCACAGCTCCACTATTTGCTGTAAGATGTCCCCTGTCCACCCTGTAACACTCTACTCTCTCCAGATCATGTAGCCCTTGGTAGGTTACCCTTGGTCTGAACACTCTTCTCCTCCTCCGGGGCCTGCGGTGGTTGTCGGCATCATCCTCCACAACACCGTCAGTCTCTAACACATGGTGATGAATCACAGCTATGGCAGCTCCCAACATGTACATTTTAAAAGTTTCCCATGTGTTTACACCTATGGTGCAGTGTTTGGGAATATACCGGTGTGTGTAGGGTGCTTTCACACTTTATACTATTGTGCTGTGAACACCGATGATGTCATAGGTTGTGTATGTACGATCGTAGCTACAGGGTATCTTATGTGTTTTACTACAGGAACTACTATTGTGGTGCCTTTGGTGTTGAATTACATTTGGCTGCCGTGGATTACCTCTTGCCCTTCCCTTTACATTTCTGCATGTTTCACCTACCATTTTCTGGCATACATCCAGCAGCCTGCTTTCATTTGTACTTTCCTAGACCTGGCTGATCTTGCGTAATGTGTTCTATTGCCGGTCTACTGTAGGTTTGCTTTTTTCTGCTATGACAGTTCTCCTATATTTGCAATCCAATGCCTCCCCTCCTTTCTTTGCAATCCAATGCCTCCCCTATCCTGTTTTGCAGGTTTCTGCAAGCAGACTTGTCAGCTGCCATCGATTGGCAGCCATGAGTTGATAGGTGTTAATTGCTCATTTGTACTCCAATTACCCTACTGTGGCATTTCCTTCTTTTCTTCCCCTGACCTTCCTGTTTGTGCTATTGTTTGCGGCGCATGCATCCACTTACCGGGTTTCAGGCACATGTTCATCCCCATACACATGCGTTTTTGGGCACCATATGTGCTCTCAGCTAAATGATTCTTTACCTACCTCCCCACCCCTGTCCTGCGGCTTTGCTTAGCAATGGCCAGGCCAGATTTGCATTGCTCCAATGTGCTTACAGCTACGGTGGCACACCCCTAGGCTGATGTCATGTATCACCTCTGAGCCACTCCTTGGTGTTATAGCGCTGTGCCGTATGGTACATCCTTCATCCGGCGGGACGTTTGTGATTCAGTATTACCTGCCTCATTTGCATGGCATTGACTACTAATTCATAGTTACCGTGCCAAACACTGCAGCAGACCCTTAGCAACCCTTGCACCTTGGTTGTGGTGTACCATGCATACTATTGCGTATTATGGTGAAATCCTGATTTGTATTACATTGCGATTTTATGACATTTGTATATATTTTTTTTGTGTTCCAGTTTGCGCACACATGCCTTGCGGTTGTACTGTGCGTTACTGTGGACATGACATTAAATGTTTATTTTTAGGTGTTGTGCATCTTTTCTTATGCCATTGGCTGTGTATTTAGCCATTTAGCCACACTGCACATGGGGTGATTAGCATACCTAAGCCGAGGGCTGTGCAGTTCTGGCGTACGCTGGTAGTGCACGTGGAATTGGATCATACCTGAATCACTTGGCGGCCATATTTGGCGTTATACCGCCTAAGCTATGCCTGCGTCTGGCGCAAGCTTCATGAATCCCGGGGTCTATTTAAGAAACTTGATTTGAGTCACACAGTAGGCAAATAAGCTGAGGAAATCATTTCTTGAAAAATAGAAAGCAGATTATTAATAGTTCACAGCCTTAACCATCTGTGCTAACTACTGGACATTACGTTTGCACAAGTTTTCAATAATATGAGCAATGTTTTGATGACAGAAACCTTGGTCAGACTAAGATAAACAATGTGCACTCAGCGATTATTATCCTCAGCCTCTATAATCTTCTATAGAAGCTTGCTAAATTCCAGATATAGGGCCTGCCCTTTTCAAAGCTAAACTGGTTTTGATTTAAGGATCTGTTAAGTCATTCTATCTGTTTAAATGAGTTTTGTAATGACATGTTTTATGGCTTTGTATGCAAGACTAGCAAACCTGATGGGCCTATAATAACCTGGGCCTGTCCTTGTGTAAGACTATCACAGTAGCTGTTCTCCAGGAATCAGGCAGAATTTCTGAGGCCAGGCTGAATGTGAACAATTTAAGTAGAGATTCAAATAGTGAATACTTTGCACTGATGACAGTGCAGCCTGTGGCACATTTTGGTCCAATAGATGTATAATTTTCAGCCTTTGGGAGGAATTCTAAAAGTTACTCCATAGTGATTTCAAGAGCAATTAAATGTAAAGGATACTGGAAGCAACAATATGACTATGATAGGTGAAATACAGTTTGCACATCATTTCCCTGTTAATATATTGGCTAACTGTTTGGGATTAGAACATGTGATATATTTACTGGGGGGTGGGCAGTGCCTGGAATTTTGCCTAGGTCTTCTACAAGCTGAAGTAGCTTTGCTCTGAAGAAGTTCTAAAGACTAGTGCCAACACTAGAACTGAAAGAGATGATGACTGCTTTGTGGTCAGGTTTAACCAAGATGACCATTGTGTAGTAGGCCAAAGGCAGGAGTTTGATTAAGAAGTCAGGGCAATTATATTAAAAGCCTGTGTGTAGTTTTAGAATTTACTGTAGCACAATGACATCAATAATGTTAAAACACACACCACCACAAGTGGCAGCAAAAACGCCAGGAAACTGGATTCTACACCACGACAGTTCTCTTTATTTGAACAAAGTTGAAACAGGTTTGGCGCTTTCATCAAAATAAAATGACTTCTTCAGAACGGGATACGTAATAATGTCTTAAAAACACAGCATATCAAATATTAGTGGTATATGTGTAACATTCAATGCTTTCATAATTGGTGTCCCTTAGCAAGGAAGCATGTGTTTGATATTTAATTCCAGTTCAATCGAGAAAAACTCATTTTCGTCATCTTTGGGGACATTAATGGGTATCCGTAGGTAGTACAGCAGTAATAGTTGGATATGCAGGAGCTTCCATTCATGGTTGTTGGCAATTTGATGCAAGGTGATGGCATTCATGGCAAATAAAGATACTTCCCCACAGTTCCATCTGGTAGTGAAGCATACCTCTCAAAATTAGAGCAAGAAATCTGGACAAAGCTATAAATAATGGTGGGGGCAAAGGCCTGAAAGTAGAGACACTTTTTTAATATTGTTACTGCAAATTTAGATAGTTGATAGAATAACAGTTTTTTCATTAGCATGAATTTTCTGAAGGGTATGAAGCATGAAACTCATGTCTGTCAATATTTTATGACTTCAATCTTTAACAAATTGCCAGTGATTTGCTAGAAAACCACTATTTTATGAAAAATGGAGCAAAAACATGAGGCAAAAATCTGGACATTCTGCAAAAATCTGTACAGTAGAGAGGTATGCAAGTGAAGATATGATAGGTCCAAAATCCTTGTATACAAGAAGTGATGTCACTGCATTGAAATTGACTGTCAGAAACTTCACAAATATGAGGGTGTTCAGGTTCTATGAAGGCCTTAAGTTTTGGTATCTTTCTATATAGAATATTCACATTGAGTAGTACCACCATGATATCCAAGTTTGAGTTTGAATTTGTCATCTTTTAATGTGCAGTTGAGAAACTCTGCCTATAAAGGTACTATTAATGCATAAAAGACTTTAGTAAGTATGCAGAAGCCCTAGTATGACAGATGCAAGGCATCCCTAGTGAAAGAAGAAGTAGTATAACATCACTTCTCAGGTGATAAAGACTGGATTGTCGTAGAATGCCACCAACTACTTAGCCGATTATTTTGCCTTGGTGGAAAACCTCAGTGTGGAATCTGCATGTCTATTATAGTCATCTACGTCTATAGAATTTTCCAGTAGAGAAGCAGACTTATTGGACCTTATAGGCATAGGCCTGCTTTACTTTTGACTTTTGGGCAAGCTATGTGGATTTGCAGCCTTACTACAGGATATGTACCCAAAGAGTGGCGTACAGCAACAGTGGTCCCTCTCCACAAAGGTGGTGCCTCAATGGATCCTGGAAACTATCGCCCCATAAGTCTCACTAGCTTGGTCTGCAAAGCTATGGAAAGGATCATCATGGACCTTATAAATAAAGATATTGGGGACCTACAGACACTGGATCCTACCAAGTTCGGCTTTGTTAAGGGCAGATCCTGCCTCTTAAACCTGGTCAATTTCTTTGAAACAGTCACCAAGGCCATTGACAAGGGGAAGGTGGTCCACACAGCCTACCTGGACCTCGCAAAAGCCTTCGATACAATACCCCACTCGGGCATTATAGATAAGCCCACCAGCTTAAATATAAACCCCTATGTCACTAGATGCGTTGCAAACTGGCTCAAGGATAGAACCCACATGGTTAGAATAGCTGGAGTCATGTCAGACTCCAAACCAGTTACAAGTGGTGTCCCACAAGGCTCAGTCCTGGGACCTCTCTTGTTCGGTATATATTTCTCGGAGGTACAGGCCAACATGGAAGGACTGTGGCTGACCAAGTTCGCAGATGACTGCAAACTGGGTGCCATAATAGACTCTCCAGCCGACACAAGCATCCTCCAAAAGGGCCTCATAGAAACAGACAACTGGTGCCAGAGCCATGGCCTCAAGCTAAATGCCAAAAAGTGTATAGTCATCCCCTTTGGCAAAAACAAAGTGCCCACAAATTACCACATAGGTGGTAATTTATTAAGTACAGAAGAAGTAATTAGGGACCTGGGTTCCCAAGTTGATAGCAATCTCTCATTTGACAACCACGTTGTCAAAGTGGTTAGAAAAACATTTTATATAGCCCACATAATCATGAAGGGATTCACATCTAGATCAGGGGAGGTCATCATGCCTCTTTACTCATCCCTCATCAGGCCCATAATTGAGTACAATGCCCCTTTTGGGATGTACCTTACCAGACACCTGCAGCAACTGGAAAGACCCCAAAAGTACCTCACCAAGAGGATCAAGGGGCTCAAACAGATGCCGTATGCTGCCCGGTTAAAGAAACTCCAGCTCTACTCAGTGGCATACCGCCTGCTCAGAGGCGATCTGTGCCTGACGTATAAAGCCATGTCCAACCCGGAATTAATGGACATGCTGCACCTCAGAAAATCCAAATCCCAACGAGCTACGGGCTCGAGGGACTTGAACTTCAGCACTGAAATAAATAGGACATGCTGGAGGGACAGATTCATAACCCAGAGGCTCCCTTCACTCTGTAATAAAATCCCAGTCCAGGTTAGGCAGAGCCCCTCATTGACTCTCTTCAAGAGGAATCTTGATGAGTGGATGGGAGATCGTAGGTTTACCCCGGGTATCACTTCTGTGTCACTGTTAGACAGAGGCACAGTATACTTACCTCGAAAAAGGGCATAGCAAAATTAATTTAAAATGGGTGGCGAAAGCCATACACACTCTGGCTAGGCTTATAAATGCCCTTGGGCAGATGGCCTAGTATGAACCTATGAACCTATGAACCTATGTGAGTGGAAATGGTGTAGATGTTGCCTTGTGTAGTAGAGGTTGGGATTTTTCAGTGTTTTTCCATGGACTCTTTGGCATTTTTTTTTTGAGTAAACATAAAGTAGTTGCTGCACTGCCTTAGAACATCCATTTCAGTTGGACTCTCCACAGATGAGGTTGAAGTAGACTGTTGAGCCATGTTGCCAAACTATGGAGGACTAGTGATGGTCAGGGGGTGGAAGGACACTACTATAGGGAACCTGAAGATTTATGGCTGGAGTATTTATTGTGATTCTCTGAAGTTAGGTTAAATGTGGTTACTAATATAGCACTACTTAATGGTAATACAGAAGTAGGCTGTATTACACAACGTAGTGATAATTCTTCACACCAACTTTGTAGGGCTACAGTTCTCTTATTATACAGGTCGCTTGCTCCTAATACTATATAGGAAATTTGCAGTCACTGCACAATAGGTGCTGAATACTGTAGCTTTAGTTTATACCCAAGAATGAACACTTAATATTATCACCTAAGTGTTAATTCCAATGAGTTAAATTTTTAGGTCAAATATAGCATGTTTTAAATATAACAGCTAGGGCTATTTAACATAGAATGATCACCAATCCTTAAGGCTGAACTGCTAAACTTATATAGCTAATTTGTAGAGTCAGATATGTTTGTCCCACTCAGGATACCTGCACACAACACAGAGTAGTAACTTTGGACTGGCTTCAGTAGCTATAGCCTGAGAAAGGAAAGAAGTCACTAAGTAGTAACATTGAATAGGACAGAAGTTCATTTTCTAGCCACTCACCTTTAAATACTACAGTCAACTAAAAAACCTGTAACTAAGCTTTGAACACAACAGCTACAGACTCTAAATCCAGAGCAGTCACTAAACAGTGATACTAGATAGACTAGTCGTGCACGCATCACAATAATTTATAGGTAGTGGTCTATACATACTGTTATCGACTGCAAGAGGAAACAGTACTTTAGGGGGGATTACAGCAAAATTTCAATGTAACCTGGTTTTCAGTTGCACATATACTGATATTAAAAGAGATGTACTACATTACAACCTGCAAAAATACAAGAGGAATTCACAAAGGTTTGTCAAGAATTATGAATAGTAGTTGTTTTGGCTATCAGCTACATTCTGATTACTAATAGTGCAGGTCTTACAACAACTATAAGTAGATGATAGAGTGAACTACTGAGGATAAGAAAGAAAATATGTATTGTTAATATGCAAGAAGCCCAGAATTTCCATATAGACAATATACAAAAAGATTAAGAGATAAAGTACAAGAAATAAAAAAAAAAACTTGCACAAAAAAACTGTCAGAAACTGCAAATGCAAATGTCTGTTACATTAATACAGCAGATTCTTGAAAAATATTATATAGACCAAGAAACACTGGGCCATTTGGAAAAAAAAGAAGTGACTGAGGAAGTGTGAAAACATAAAGAACAAAATCTAGAGATTTTTGAAATATATAAAAAGAAACATGGACGTGAGAAAGAAAGAGAGATCTGATATGTGCAATATTTATGCAAAGGAAAACGTCAAACTAATCAAAACAAAAAAGCAGCTCCAAAGATATTTGAAGAGATATACAGGGAAATGTACCCATATATGGAAAGTTTTGCAAAAAATAAGATCATAAGGTGGGAATGTAGAACAGATTATCAGTAAAGCAGAAGTTAAACATTAGAAGCTGAAATTATGGAATACTTGCAAAGTGAAGGATTTAGTGTAGAAAGTCTAACACAGGTTATGTCTCAGCCTGATGGAACAATGATTCCTCAAAGTAAGGAGAATCAGGAGGAGTGGGAGATATCTGAAGAAGAAATATGGATATGGGAAATAAAAAGAGATGTAATATGGCTGAATATTTATGTAAAGGAAAAGCAAAATTAATCAATACAAAAAGAAACACCAAAAATATTTGAAGAGAAATGCAAGCACAGGCATCCAGATATGGAAAAAATACAGGGCAATAATGAAAAGGAAGGGAAGAAATGAAGAAATCAAATGCCATCATGAAAGTATTGAACAGAAAAAAAAACTATAAAGCAATTAAGAAAGGAAGTGTCACTTTTAGAAGGATAGAGAAGAATGAACAGATCTGCATAAATACTTAGATAAAAACAATTTGCAGTATCAGAACAAACCGGGATCTATAATACATTATTCCAAATAATAAACGATAGATAGTACTGGCAGAAAAACTTAGAAGATACACAGATAAATGTAAAGGAAAACTACAGAATAAGCAATTCATTGATTACCTAACAAAGTTTTATAGAGAATTGGGAAACAAGGCAAAATAAATAGAAATACCATCAAAAAAGAAGAAATAGACATATTTTGGAGAAATATCTATGAAGACCCTGTGGAACATAACAAAGATGCTGAATGGATAAAAAAAAACTAAAAGATACAGTAAGAAATTCAAATTTGTAGTACATGAAATGGGATGAAGTAATGGGCAGAGAAACTGAAGCAAAATTTAAAAAAGTTCCTAACAATCCCAGGACACAAAAGGAGTGATTGGTTCCAAAAGGTACTGGATCAGTTGGACAGAAAAGCAAGACAAATGCTTCACACTTATCAAATTAGTTATTAAAATCAGTGCACACCAAGATTATATGTTCATCATTCTGAATGAGGTATGGACCTCCTCATAATTGATTACATGTATAGATCTGCAGTTATAGGACTGCATACATATACTGCTGACCTCACAAGATCCAGACATAGTGAAAGTTTTAAAACATGAGGAGAACAAGTCTAAGATGACGTCCCTGCTTAGTTTAGCAGAAGCATATAGGTGTCAAGTGGGAATGGAAAACAGACCAGAAGTAGACAAAAAGGCAGCTACTGAATGTGTCAAATGCAAAAGAAAGAATATAAGGTGAAGGATCAGATAAAGAGAGCAAGAAATATGGAAAAAAGCCTAACTATAGTTGCAGGTATGAAAAACTCCTGGAACAACATCATGCCAATAAGGATCTGACAAAGGAATGGGTAAGGAGAGGTGAATTTAAATCAAAAGACAGTCCCTCAGATTCAAGAAACTCCATGCAAGAAAAAGACTATTCTTGCACGGAGTGGTTCATGTCCATTTAGAACAGCAGCTGACCTTGCATATTCATAAAGGTGCACTACTATTTAATCTACATGGATATGGACCATGAATGAGTGCAGGGAGCATGTCCAAGTGGTGCATGGACATTAAACATGCCCCCTGCACTCAAAGTGCTGTACGGAACTTTATAAGCCGAACTGACATAATATTAGAGCTTTGCGCTAATATTACCCCAGTATTTCAGTGTCCGTGGACACTGAAATGAAAAAAAAAATGATCATTTCAGTGTCCAATGACACTGAAATAAAACTCAGCAACAAGAAAGTAATGCAGGGAGTGTGTGACAGGTTGTATGACATGCACCCTGCATTGCTAAAGTGCCGTATGACAGTTTTGTAACTTGCTAAAGCAGGAAATGTGTGCAAATGCACACATAATGTGGATAAATCCCCCAAAAGTGAAAAAGCACAAATATGGCCCCACAAACACAGAAAGTTGATAGAGAACAGGCCATGCATTAGCATGAATTATGTAAGGGTAGAAGGCTGAAAGCAAATGTATGCCAATATCACCTTACAGTAGTTCACGTTAGAAAAGGCAAAAATGATGGGGGAAATAAATACTAGATCAGGGACAAACCTGAAAAACTGCCCTTGATAGATAACAGGATATGTATTAGCATGAGTCCCTGAAGGACAGAAGCCTGACAGCCAAATGAATGCCAGTATTTCATGACTGCAGTCCCAAGTAGTTGTCAGAACACCACAATACACTCCCATATAACCTAATAATATAATAATAATATATACTTTTTTCACTAGTCTAAGGAATGTTTAAGTGTAGCTAAGTGAGCGTGCACATTATGGTCATCCACTTAGCATAGCTTAAACATCCCATAGGAGCTAAATGCAAATGGATAGGTACAATTTCCACCCTGAGATAGTGTAGTGGTTAGAGTTGTGGCTTTGCAGGCAGACATTCATGGTTCAAGTCCCAAAATAAATGACTTGTTTTCCTATATGAAAGTAGTGTTAAAATTATTTTAATAAACTTAAATTATTTAGCAACTTTTTTATTCTCAACCAGGATAGTGCAGCAATTCCAAAAGTGAGATATCAGTGTAGAAAATATGTGAAACACCCATATAAACATGTGTCCCATACAGTATAGTCACACAAGAATATAATTTAATGAAAGCACATAGGGGGGATGTCATGGAAGGTAAACGTAAAATTATAATGTGTATATAAATATTATTTTATAATATAAAATTATATGTATAATATGCTGAAACATCCCATAATCACTCTATATCCATCAGGCCTTGTTCTGCCCAACAACAACATAGTCAAACCTGCCAAGTTGTGAACCCAGAATGCTGTCCTCTACAATCACAGGAAAACACCACTACACCATATGAGCTGTGAGAATGTATAATGCTTTAACAAACATATGAATTCTGGTCATTTAACATTAATAATAAAATAAATAAATAAAAAAAAACAGCAGCTCCAAGTATCAAACCCATGACCCTGAATGTTACAGTGAAAGAAATATATCACTACACCATCTGAGCTCTGGAGATTAACACTGCTTTTTCAAACATATCATGCAATAGAGGCATACAACATTAGGGAGAAAGCTTTGTGGAATCATTCATGTGTTATATATAGACATACATACACACAGACACACACACACACACACACACACACACACACACACACACACACACACACACACACATGCATGTGTGTGTCTGATGTAACATGTATATGGAAAGGTAGAGTCATAATATAGATATACATATATATAAAAATTGAAAGAAAAAAAATATATATGTGTGTGTGTGTGTGTGTGTGTGTGTGTGTATATATAAATATATATATATATATATATATATATATATATATATATATATATATATATATAAATCATGCAGTGCAGTTATACCTCAGAACCATTCCTCTCAACCTGTTAGTGCAAGAAACCTATACAAAGGCTGTAAAAGGGGGGAATGGGCCACATATAGGGACATATTTCAAATACTGCTGTTACAAATTAAGACATTTGCTACAGCAAAAGGGTACATTTCAGCAGGCAATTACTGAAGGATATGAGGATGGAAACTGAAATGTTATGTCATTATTTACTGACATAAATCCTTGGATCATCGCCATGATTTACCAGACAAATAAAAATAAATTTTGGAAGTGAACAAAAGTATGGGCCAAACATCCAGACATTCTGTGAAAATCCTGGCAGTGGAGAGGTATGTTCAGAACCCCTTAGTGCAATGAATCCAGACCAAGCCTGACAAAATGGGTGGACAAAGGCATGAAAACAGGGAGATATCCAAAATACGTCAAGTAGATAAGCTGAGAAAGTTGATGTAGTAACACTGTATGTCCTAACATATATCGACTGAAATATCCAGGACTCAATTGCTTCTCATTAGTTAGTGACCTCAATCCCCACATAATCCCACTGATGTGTCAGGAATACACAACAGTTATGGGGACCAGACCAAAGAGATTGGCCAGACAACTGGACATCCTACAAATATGTGGACATAACACAACAGTAGGGAAACTACACTGAGCTACCGAGCAATGTCCAAACTACAATCAGACTGACATAACACTACACAAGTCTAGCTCTGGTGCTGTACACATGCATTAGCAAATATAACAGGCACTACAGGGATTGTAACACTAGTGGAAAACAGACACTGGTGTGAAAGTGCATACCCTCAAACAATTGCACCATAGTCACAGCTGCTAAGCAAATTGAACACTACAGTATAAAGACTGTGTGAACAACAAAATCCCATTTGCCACTCACATATTACCCCTACATATACTGCCCCATGTCACAGTGTAGTGGGAATCGTGAGGTGTTATGGGACATGTCAAGGGTCTGCATATAGAAATATATAAAGGCAATAGGGAACCAGAAACTGGAGTAGCATGCACAGTCAGATAGAAAGGACCCATGACACTCACATGTACCCCCCTCCCTACACAACCCAAATAACATGTACACACTACACTGCTACACAATCCTGACAGTCTTTTAACAATGGGCAGACATACACAGACTTCTCAAATGTACAGTTTCCCACAGAATGTATTGGCACAGGCTCATATCTATGGCCGCTTCCTTGTTACATGTCTGAGGATCTATGACATCACTGGGATGGAAGCAGGAATGAATGCAATAAATAATGATACTACATACCTCTGAACCTCTTAGTGCATGACATCTGGACAAAACCTGACATAACTGGGGGACAGAGGCCTAAACACAGGTGTATGCTGGACATATTGTTGTTATAAATGTAGACAGTTGCTAATGTTACCGACTTTGTTGTAACATATCTTTTCTGAGGGATATGAAGTCAGTAACACCAATGGATGTTAGGATTTACTGACTGCATTCCCCAGAGTATCCTTCTGATTAGCCAAGGACAACAACTGTCTGGGGATCAGACCAAACATATGAGCCATGCATCTGGACCATGTCTAGGTCTCTGGACAGTGTAGAGGTATGACCGGAGTGAAGTAACAGAATGGAAATCCTCTGACAGGTGACAAACATGTCACCCAGCACCTTATGAAGTGCAGTAAGACCAACATGACACTCTCCATATCACCTCTGTTCAATTACCCGTGTATATTCAAATATATCACAAGAAAACAACAAGATGTTCCTGTAGGCAGAGAAACAGAGTCTATACATTCTCATGTAAAAAGAAAATGAATTTAATATGGTAAGCACTTTCACGGATGTTAGAACTGCTTCATCAGGCATCACATTCATTAGAACATAACTATTTATATTCAAAATATCCAATCAACATCAGCAGATAATTAGCTAATTAACTACACTATATATCATAGTAAAAAAAGTTTAAAGCAATAGTATCTGAGAACTAAACACTTCATTGACGCATAACTTATAAATTAATATTAAATACACATATGTATAAAAAACACATTAATCACACACACACACACACACACACACACACACACACAAAGATATATATATATATATATATATATATATATATATATATATATATATATATATATATATATATATGGATTCAATTCAAAATCTCGAAAGCTCAAAATCTCAGATCTCAAAATACTGAACTTAAAATCTCGAAAGCTCAAAATACTGAAAACTCATAATACCGAATCTCATAATATCGAAAAATGTACAGGACACCAACACTGACTGTATTGCAGCAGAAATACATGCAAAAACATATTACTCTTCTACAATTATAAGCAGGGGGGGCAAGCCCCCTGCACCCCTCTTGTAGGGGGCTGCACCCCCCCTGCAACTTAAATATATCAACTCCAAGATCGCACTTCACAGAAGAAAATGGCAAACATACCATTACATGCTTCATGACTGCCTGTTGTAACTTTAGTCATGTTCCCTTTTAATGTACTATACTAAAACACAACTCATCTTAGTATAGTGCAGTGTGATCTCGGAGTTGATATATTTAAGTAGCAGGGGGTGTGGGGGATACATCCCCCCACATGGGTGTGCAGGGGGGCTTTCCCCCCTGCTTATAGTTGGATTAGACTAATATGGTTTGTCTTTTCTTTGTTTCTGCATGTATTTTTGCTGCAATATAGTCAGTGTTGGTGTCCAGTATATTTTTCAACATTCTGAGATTCGGTATTATGAGTTTTCAATATTTTGAGCTTTTGAGATTTTGAGTTCAGTATTTTCAGATTAGGGATTTTGAGCTTTCAAGATTTTGAAGTGAACCCATATATATATATATATATATATATATACATATATATATATATATATATATATATATATATATATATATATATATATATATATATATATATATATATATATATATATATATATATATATATATATATATATATATATATATATATATATATATATATATATATATATATATATATATATATATATATATATATATGTATACTATCAAAATGTCGCCGCAGTTATGAAGTATTCGAACAACATATGTTCGAACACTTCATAGTATGGCAGGTTATGTGAGCAAACGTTATCATTGCGAATGGACTGTGCATTCGCAATTATAATGTTCGCTCATGTAAGGGGATTGCGGTACAGTGCGGTTAGGGAAATACATCCCTTTCGTCACTGTAGTGCGATCTCGGAGTTATAATATTAAGTTAGGGGGGATGTGGGGGGCGCAGGGGGGCTTGCCCCCCTGCATAGATGTGAGTTTAGGCTAGTTAGGTAGGGAGTTAAGGGAAGGGTGGGAGTGTTGTTAATTGTCGAAAATGTCGCGAGTGACATTTTTGACAATTAACAGGTGTTTTCGACATTAGGGACATACGGAAATGTTCATTTCCTATGTTAAACTTCGAACATTCGTACACTTTTTTTTTCTAATTTCGATTTTATGCTAGTAAACCAATATATATATATATATATATATATATATATATATATATATATGTAGTTTTATATATATATATATATATATATATATATATATATATATAAAATATAGCAATAACCCACGCCTGGGTGTGGGTAATGCTGGATTTACCCAAGGTTGGTGTGGTTTGGTCACAAGGGTGAAACCCGAGTGGTCAAACAAAGACAACCGTGGGTAAATCCAGCATTACCCACACCCAGAAGTGGGATATTGCTGTTATACAATGACATTATTTAAGAAAAAAAAAATACTTTTCTTAAATAATGGCATTGTATAACGCCTCCTTGCTGCCCTTCCACAGCTGTCAGGTATTTTGCTGCAGTTCTAATGTACTGCGCATGCGTATGCTTACGCAGTACATCAGAGCTGTAGGTGGAAGCAATGGAGAAAGCAAGATCTCCGTTGCTTTTTACAAACTGTCTCGCTATGTTAAAGGAGTTTAACATAGCGAGACAGCTTTAAAAAAGCAACGGAGAATCTCCATTACTTTTTTTAAAGCTGTCTCGCTATGTTAAACTCCTTTAACTTAGCGAGACAGTGTCTAAACAGCAACAGAGATCTCGCATTCTCCATTGCTGTAAAAAAGACTTATACTAATGGAAAAAGTCTGGGCGACCGGACCTTTTTCCATTAGTATAAGTCTGATTTACAACGTGCATGCTGACCAATCAGCATGCCTGTTTTGGAATATTAATGGGGGTTGTTGTATAAGATATATATATATATATATATATATATATATATATATGTGTGTGTGTGTGTGTGTGTGTGTGTGTGTGTGTGTGTGTATATACATATATATGTACATATTTATATATATATATATATATATATATATATATATATATATATATATATATATATATATATATATATATATGCATATAGATATAGGGATCAGTGTCATTTCGGTGAAAATCCATTTTGCGAAAATTCCTTACATAGGGTCCAAATCGCTGAAAATAGTACTGACAGTGTCTATGCCCTTTTCCCCCACTTTAGTGCAATCTCGAAATGAGAATATTTAAAGTAGGGGGAGGTGGGGGCACAGTCCCCCCACAATGGGGGGGTGTGGGGACATAGTCCCCCACCCAGTACAATTTAATATTGTCTAGTATTGTTTTATATTGTCCAGTGCCTATGAAAAGGGTAAGTAGTTTATAACCTAAGTAGTTGGGGGGCTATGCCCCCCACACCCCCCTACATCAATACATTAATATTCTTACTCTGAGATCACACTACAGTGGGGGAAAAGGGCATAGACACTGTCAGTACTACTTTTGGTGATTTGGACCCTATGTCAGGAATTTTGGGCAAAATGACACAGACCCATATATATATATATATATATATATATATATATATATATATATATATATATATATATATATATATATATATACACACACAAAATATTAAAAAGTTAATATTATATTATAGTAAGTGTTGGTATCCGGTGTGCATTCAGTATTTTGAGATTCAGTATGTTGAGTTTTCAGTCTTTTGAACTTTCAAGATTTTATCTCAATCTTTTGAAATTCAAGATTGTGGGCTTTCAGGCTTCTGAAGTGAATCCATAAATATATATGTATATATATATATATATATATATATATATATATATATATATATATATATATATATATATATATATATATATATATATATATATATATATATCTATATATATATCTATATATATATATATATATATATATATATATATATATAAATAAACTATACGTATATAGAAAAACAAATGTTATATATATATATATATATATATATATATATATATATATATATATATATATATATATAGATTTATGTATATATATATGTTTCACTTTATAATTTCAAAATACTAAAATACCGAATTGTATTATCTCAAGACTTTAAAGCCGAAAACTCAAAAACCTGACACCCACAACCGTGAAGTTTAAAATCGCGATCATAGACATACACACACCACTCCACAAACAAGTACCCATACATCTACCTAATGACACTACAAGAAACAAAACAACACACACAAACACAACATAAGAAACAAACACAACTACCCTACCTGCACTCCCCCACACCCCCACTACTTATATATACTAACTCTATGGTCGCATTAAACACACAAATACATAAAACCCACCACTACACACACTCACACACACACTAAAATCCCTACTCAATACCCTTACAAAAACATCACTTACCTGAATCCCCAGCTAAATCACAAACCGCACAGCACATCACGAACGCGCTAACACAACCAACTCTGATGATGCCATTGACTTATGGTGAAAGCGCTTAGTGCGTGGAGCAGCATTAAAGGCTTTGGATTTATCCTGTTGTTTGTGGTTCTTTTTTTTTTTTTTAACACAACCGTGTATTTGACATTTCCGCATTCGACATTATGCAGTTTCACGTATTTTAGTATTTCAAGATTATAAAGTGAAACTATATATATATATATATATATATATATATATATATATATATATATATATATATATATATATATATATATACACATGCTCATAACATGTAGTGGAATCATACCTCAGAACCATACCTACCAACCTCTTACTGCAAGAAATCTGGCCCAAGGCTCTCCAAATGGGGGTACAATGGGACAAAACTAGGGACATATTTCAAATATCACTCTTATAAATGTAGAATGTTGCCAGAGTGACAGGGTTTGTTTTAGCATACATGTTCTGAAGGATATGAGTTCTGAAACTGAAATGTATGTCATCATTTACTGTCAGAAATCCTCGGATCATCACAGTGATTTATCAAGGATATGAAAATAATGCATCTGTGGAACAGACCAGAAATATGAGCAATAAACTGCAACAATCCAGACAGTCCCAAGGAAGGCTCAGAATCCCTTAGTGTAATGATCCTGGGCCAGGCCTGACAAAGTTGGGGGAGAAAGCAATGGAAATAGGGACGTATCTGAAATACTGGAGTAGATAAACTGACACAGCTGCTGCAGTACCACCCTCATGTCTGTCCTAACATATATTGACTGAAATAGCCAAGTCCAACACTCAATTACTTCCCACTAGTTAGCGACTGAAATCCTCATATCAGCCCACTGATGTGTCAGAAATACACAACACTTATGGGGGCCAGGCAACACTACGTCCTACACATATCTGGACATGACATCACATTACAGAAACTGCACTCAGCTGCTAAGCATGTCACCAAGCACTGTTCAATCTACTGTCAGACTGGCACAACAGTAACCAAATCTGCTAGGGGGAATTACATATGTATTGGCAAATATATCAGACACTACAGGGATGCCACAGCACTGTAAAACAGACACCAGTGTGAAAGTGCATACCCACAACCAATTCAACCACAGTCACAATGACATACCAGTAAGCTAAAGGAACAGTACAATATAAGGACTATGTGAACAAAAACATCTCAACATGTTTGCAACTCACACTCACATACTACCCCCACACATACTGGCCCAATTCACAGTGTACTATGATGCCTGACTGTGACATAAGATATGTCTCAATCTACCCCTACAAATATATACAGCTGATAGACCACCAGAAACAGAAGCAGCATGCACAGGCAGATAGAAAAGGAGCCATAACACATACATCCACACCCCTCCCCACACAGGCAAAATAACATTGACACAATACACTGCTACACATTCCTGACAGTCTGTCAACAATTGCCAGAAATACACAAACCTCTCATCTGTAGAGAGTCCCACAGAATGTCCAGGCTCCCCTCATATATAAGGCCTCTTCCACATAACATGTCTGGTGGTCTGATACATCACTGGGATAATGTCAGTAATGTAGGCACTAAATAATCATATACCATACCTATCAACCTCTTACTGCATGACATCTGAGCAAAGCCTGACATAATTGTGGAACAGAGGCATATTTGAAATATTGCTGTTATAAATTGAGAATGTTGCTGTTGCAACAGGGTTACGTGTAACATATCTTTTCCGAGGAATATGAGGTCAGAAACACAAAGGGATGTTAGCAGTTACTGACTGCAATCCCCAGAGTATACTACTGATTTTCCAAAAATAAAAAATGTCTGAGGAACACACCAAACATAGGAGTCTAAATTCTGGCCATTCTGCAGATAGCCCTACAGGTGAGAGTAATGCCAAACTCATAACAGTGTCAGAGTTAAAATCACCTTGGAACTCCATTTCCACACAAATCCTGTTAAACTAGCATTGATCCAAATGTATAACAGTAATACTTAAATTCCGTCCCTATGTCTGGAACATTGCCCCCATTCTGTTGGCCTGTCTCCACAGTTTTGGTTGTAAAAGGTATTTCCAAATACCCTCTGTGATACTGCTGTTCACACACTTCCATGAAGTTCTCCTCACTGGCAAGGAAAATGGCCAATGCACACATGACATACTCTAATGCCATTGGCTATATGAATAACAGCACAGCTGTCCTGAATGCAATTATAAAGTGGGTGACACCAACTGGTGCACAGGCCATTAGCTGCTTATGAGCATTACCTACAAAAGCCAAGCTGCTGCCTACACAAAACAGATTTACACCCTACATTTTTGAGAGAGAGAGAGAGAGAGAGAGAGAGAGAGAAACAGCAAAATAAAAATAAAAAACAAGCAGGACATAACCACTTACATTTGAATAAAACAAATAGGTATGTCAAACAAGAAAGCATGTATTGGACTGCAGTAGGAGGTATGTAAGAATGGGAAATAGGAACTGTAACATATATGTCTCACTCACCAAAACATGCTGTACTGATATATTGCTGATCTGAACCTATGACCATAGCATCTGGGTCTGTCTGCAGTGACATAGATCATAGGTCAGCACCCTGAGTCACCCCAGGAAATGATGGCTCACATATGACTACTTCTGCAGTGTGTGTTTAACAATACTGACTGTGACAATGATAGGTCAGCTACTGGGATGTTGTACATATCCATATCTTACTTGTGAATACAGCTATGATATACTTTGTTGTCTGTGGGAGACATATACATGGTATTTGCATAGTAAAGTACTGTTGTACATGTGTCTGTGTGTTGAACTGCATGTGATATACTGAGCTCATACAATTAAACTGTCCAGTGTTATGCACACTGACCATATGTGTGCCTCATATTTGTAATAATATACTCTTACAGTTGTGTTATGTCTGGCAAATCATTGGCAAATCTGTGAAGACTGACATTACATCTCGTTTTTCTTTTGGCTGTTCCCATTAGGGGTCACCACAGTGGATCATCTGTTGCCATTTCTGCTTGTCCTCTGCATCCTGCTCTGTCACACCAATCACCTGCATGTCCTCTCTCACCACATCCAAGAACCTTATCTGAGACCTTCCTCTTTTCCTCTTACCTGGCAGCTTAATCCTTTCAATCCTTTTCCCAATATACTCAGCATCCCTCTGCAGCACATGTTCAAACTGATGTAATCTTGCCTCTCTGGCTTTGCCTCAAAACCATCCAACATGGGCTGACCCTGACATATACACATTGCTAATCCTGTCCACCCTCATCACAACCAGTGTAAATCCTAACATCTGTAACTCTGCCACGTCCAACTCTGACTCCTGCCTTTTTGTCAATGACACTGACTTCAACCCATATAACATAGTTGGTATCACTACCCTGTTGTAGACCTTCCCTTTCACTTTTACTGGTACTTGTCTGTCACAAATCAGTACTGACACTCTTCTCCACCCTCTCCATCTTGCCTGTACTCTCTTCTTCACGTGTCCTCTGCAGTCATCATTACTCTGAAATGTTGATCCCAATCATTTATACTCATCCACCTTTGCCAACTCTACTCCCTGAATCCTCAACATTCCACTACCATCCATCTTATTCACACACATATATTCTATCTTAGTCCTGCTGACCTTCATTCCTCTCCTCTCCTCTCTAGAGCATATCTCCACCTCTTCAGCGTCTCCTAAATCTGTACCCTACTCTCAGTACAGATCACGATGTCATCTGCAAACATAGTCAACTGGGACTCCTGTATGATCTTGTCTGTAAACCTGTCCATCACCATTGCAAATAAGAATGGGCTCACAACTGATCCCTGATGTCATCCCACCTTCACCTCAAACACATCTGTCACTCCCGCCGCAGACCTCATCACTGTCACACCACCCTTGTACATATCCTGTACCAGTCTTACATATATTTCTGCCACTCATAACTTCCTCATACAATACCACAACTCCCCTCTAGGCACCCTGTCATATGCTTTCTCTACGTCCAGAAAGACATAAAGCAACTCCTGACTTTCTCTGTACTACTTCATCAACACTCTCAGAGCAAACATCGCATCTGTAGTGCTCTTACCTGGCATGACAGCATACTGCTGACCACTACTCATCACTGCCCTGCTTAACCTAGCTTCAGCTATTCATTCGCATGGCTTCATGCTGTGACTGATTAATGTTATCCCTCTGTAGTTACTACAGCTCTGCACATCAACCTTATTCTTAAAATGGTACACAAACACTTTCTCTCCACTCCCCATGCAACTTCTCACTTTCCAAGATATCATTAAACAATCTGGTGAAAACACCATTGCCATTTCCCCTAAACACCTCCATGCTACCACAGATATGTCATGTGGAAACCATTTTTTCAGTATTCATCCTCTTCATAGCTATGCTTACTTCCTCCTTGGTAAGCCATTGCACTTCCTGATTCACCATACCCTCTTCATCCAACCATCGCATTCTCATTCTCTTCATTCATCAACCTCTCAAAGTACTCTGTCCAACACACTCTCCTCACTTGTGAGTAAGTTTCATCATTATCCTTTATCACACATATCTGCTGCACATCTTTCCTAGCTCAGTCCCTCTATCTAGTCAAACGGTACAAGTTCTTTCATCCCTCCTTAGTGTCTAACCTGTCATGCAAGTCATCATATGCCTCATTCTTAGTCTTTGACACCTCTCTCTTTGCCATGCACCTCATCTCCTTATACTCCTGTATACTTTCCTCATCTCTCCGACAATCCCACTCACTCACCCCAACCTCTTTCTCTGTATAATGTCCTCTACTTCCTCAGTCCACCACCTCCTTGTACTCCTTCCACCATCCACATGTCATAACAAGCACATTTCTAGCCATCTCCCTTACGAACTCTGCTGTACATAACCAGACATTTGGTAAATCATCACTGCCACCCAGTGCCTGTCTTAACTCTCCCCTGAACTCCACCTCACAATCACCCTTTTTCAGTTCCCACCATTCGATCCTTGGTGCTGCCATCGCACTCCTCTTCTTGATCATCAACATCATCTTACAGACCAACAGTCTCTGCTGCCTAACTACACCATCCCTGTCACCACTTTACAGTCTCCAATCTCCTTCAAACTGGCCATCCTACATTGGATATATTCCACCTGTCTGCATCTCCCTCCACTTTTGTATGTCACCCTGTGTTCCTCCCTCTTGTTATAGTATGTATTCACCACAGTCATGTCCATCCTTTTTGTAAAATCCACTACCATATCATCGTCTGCATTCCTTTGCTCAACACTATACATACCCATCACTTCCTCATCTCTTCTGTTCCCTTCACCAACATGGCCATTGAAATCTGCTGCAATCACCACTCTCTCATCCTTGGGTACAGTCACCACCATGTCATGCAACTGACTTCAATTTCTCTTTCTCATTCACCGCACAAGCAACTTACACTAACAACATTTATCATTACACCATCAATTCCCAGATTCATGAACATCACTCTATCAGACACTCATGTCATCCTCCAAAAACATCCTTAGTATACTGTATTTCAGGATGACCCCCTACTCCCTTTCCACTCCCATCCACACCCTAATAGCACAATTGTGACCTGCCTCAGATACACCTAGCCATACTCCCCTTCCATCTGGTCTCTTGCACACACAATATATCCCCCTTCCTCTGGCCATCATATCAGCTAGCTCTGTCCGTATAAAAGTCATACTGCCAACATTAAAAGTTCTTACCCTCCCTACCACACTCCTAGCCTTTCTCCTCTCTTCCTGACATATGAGTGTTGGACATCCTCCAGGGTATGTCTGTCATAGGTAGGGTCATAGGTAGGTACTAGGCTATCAGCTCGAGGGCCTACGTAAGCCTAGCCAACAAGGTTGCCTGGCTTACGCCACCCAAGAAAGTTATTTTCCTGTGCCACTGTTGAGCAGAGAGACAGAAGTTATGCCCGGGGTGTATTTCCTATTTCTCATCCATTCATCAAGATTTTGCTTGAAGAGTGCTAATGAAGAACTTTGCTTGACATAGATGGGTAGCCTGTTCCAGAGTATGGGAAGTTTCTGGGAAAGGAATCTATCCCTCCAGCATGTCCTGTTTATTGTGGTGACAAGGTTTAGGTCCCTAGATCGTGTAGCTTGGGGGGATTGGGATTTCTATAGTTGTAGCATGTCCAACAGCTCTGGGTTTGACATAGCTTTATATATTAGGCAGAGATCACCTCGGAATAGGTGATATACTACGGAGTAAAGCTGGAGTTTTTTGAGACGGTCAGAGTAGGGCATCTGTTTGAGGCCTGTAATCCTCTTTGTGAGGTACTTCTGTGGCCTTTCCAGCTGCTGCAGATGTCTTGTGAGGTACATTCCAAAAGGGGCATTGTACTCTATAATGGGTCTAATGAGTGTCAAGTAGAGGGGGACAAGGACCTCGTTTTTCCTGGATGAGAACCCTTTTATGATGAGGTGTGCCACATAGAAGGATTTCATGACTACTGTGGTGATGTGACTATCGAAGGACAGACTACTGTCCACTTGGGTCCCAAGGTGTCTTATCACACATTCAGTGTTAAGTAGACTGCTGTCTATGTAGTAGTTCATGGGTACAGAGTTTTTTACCAAAGGGGGTGACAATGCACTTTTTGGCATTGAGCTTGAGGCCATGGCTGTGACAACAGGCATCAGCGAGGCCCTTCTGTAGGATTTCCACATCATTTGGGGACTCGCCTATGGCTCCTAGTTTGCAGTCATCTGCGAACTTCGTTAGCCAGAGGCCTTCTGTGTTAGCCTGTACTTCATAGAAGTAGATACCAAACAGGAGAAGTCCCAAGACTGAACCCTGTGGTACTCCACTTGTCACTGGTTTGAGGTCAGATTTGGAGTGTGCAATGTTTACAGTGTGGGTTCTGTCAGTGAGCCAGTTGGCAACACATCTTGTGACATAGGGATTTATAACTAGTTTAGTGAGTTTAGCTATAATTCCAGAATGGGGGGATGGTGATGAAAGCCTTGACGAGGTCAAGATAGGCTGTGTGATCCACCTTACCCTCATCTAAGGCTTTGGTGACTGCCTCAAAGAAGTCGATCAGGTTCAGGAGGCATGATCTGCCTTTCACAAACCCAAACTGGGTGGGATCCAGAGTTTGGAGGTTACCAATGTCTTTGTTTATGAGTTCCATGATGATATGTTCCATGGCTATGCAGACCAGGCTCGTCAGGCTAATAGGGCGATAGCTCCCAGGATCAGTGGTGTCTCCCCCTTTGTGAAGTGGGATAACTGTTATTGTATGTCATTTGGTGGGCACAAAGCCTGATGTGAGGCTATGATTGAACATGGTGCTTAGGTGGGGAACCAGTTTATTCTGAAGTTCATGTAAAATGGAGCCTGGGATGTTGTCCGGTCCCATGGATGCTGTGTCTTTGGCTTTAGAGGGGGCAGCTTTTACCTGCGTAGTTGTGATTACATGGACTCTGCATTCTTCCTGTATAGATATGGGCCCTTTAGGGGGTGAGGAGGGGGTAAAGTTAGCACTGAACCTATCTGCCAGGATGTTGGCAATATCAGTTGGTTCTGTAATTTTCATGCCGTTGTGCTGTAACTCAGAGCAGATTTGGGTGTTGCCATTGAGATTCTTGACATAGCTATAGAATGCATTGTGGTTGTCCTTAGAGTCACTGGTGAGTTTGTTTTTGTAGCTAGCTTTGGAGGATCTTATAAGGGATCTCAGCTTCTTACTGATACTGACCAGGGAGTTCCTCCACTTATGGGATTTTACTCTCTTTTGCAACAGTTTCTTCCTTCTGTTGTACAGTTTGTTTATGGCAGGGGACCACCAGATTGGCTTCCTTTTTTTGGAGGATAGAGTCTAGGTTCTGTTTGGGCTAGCACGATCCATGCACTCGTGTAAGTGCTTGTAAAGTGCATTTGTGTAGGATTCAACAATCATAACTGTATTGTCCATCTGCATGGGTGTCATTAAGTGCACCACTTCTGTCTTAAGAAGCATGAAGTTGACTTTGGAGAAATGTTTTACAGTGGTTTCCTTAATGGGGGGTTGGGGGCAGGATGTGGATATCAAGGGTGATTAGCTTATGGTTGGATTGAACCAACAAGGAGTTGACTTCAGGTGTGGAACACCGGTCACTCATGTTGGTAATGACTGGGTCTAGGATATTGTTGCCCCTGGTTGGGGTGTGGATAAGTTGATCCAAGGCATTGGAGGTTTATGAATTCCAGAAAGCGTTGTGTGAAGGAGTTGGTACACGAGTAGTTTTCCCAGTTAATGGTGGGGTAGTTGAAATCGCCCATTATTAGGGTGTTTGGTTAAACCCTAATATTTTCCAGTGCATCAAGAAAAGAGGAGTGGGAATCCTGGGGCATGGTGGGAGATTTGTAGCAAGCTACAATTTGGATTGCAGTTTTTCCCAGAGTTAGTTGCATTTGGATAACCTCGGATGCATTATGCTGAGCAACTAGCCTGGAGGTGTGGATATCCTTAATGAATATGGACACACCTCCACCTTTGGTGTTCCGGTCCAAGTTACATGGCCAAAAAGTGCGGTATGAGTTATAGCCTGGTAGTGCAGTGGTGCTCTCTGGAGTCTTGAACCAGGTCTCAGTCACTACACAGATATCGATGTTCTCCATTTTAAGGAGTGCCTCGAGTGAGTGCATTTTGAGATTTAGACTTCTAGCATTGAGTAGCATTACCCTCGGTTTTTGCTTTTCTGTTCCTGTTATGGTGGTGAATTTGTCATTTGAACCTTGCCTAAAAAAGGCACTATAGGGGTGGCAAGAGCCTTAGCCAGTATCCGGAATCCCAGGGGTGACAGGTGCAGGCCATCTCTGGCAAAGCATCGTGGTCTGTCGACTATGTCATCCCAAGCAGACAGATACTGGATCCCCTTAGAATGACATCAGAGGCTTAGCCAATTGTTGAAGTCAATCATTTTGTCCTTGAACTATGGCATCATTCTGGGCAATGGCAGAATGCTACTCAGGGCTAGGGTCATACCTGCCTGGGCTACAAGATCGGAGAGCTCTTTCATGTCTCTTTTCAGTGCAAAGGCTACTGTGCTATTGAATGACTCAAGTGTGTTACAGCAATATTAAGACAGTGTCACTAATTTTGTCCCATTGCCCCCATGTATGTGTGGCATCCTACAGATGTCCTGCTCTAACAAGTTCAGAGTGATGTCTGGGCAGCAAGAGTGTGAATACAGTGTGCCATACTGACATAGACCAGAAATGTATATCAGGCAATACCTGTGCACATGTCAATATGAGTAGGTGTATCTGTCCACCTCATAACAACAGACATGGGATGCAAAATGTCAGTTAAATAAGCTGTACATGTTGTACATGTGTGCAATTTTAGTTACTGTATATACAACAGAGTGACATTTCTACAGCTAGTGGTTGTTGCTTTACCCTGACACAGCCATGGGTACTACAATAAGCATGATTATCTGTTTGAAATTGGAGAGGTGTCTAACTGTCTTATGACTGCGTTGGCCATGCCTACTACAAACACCTATACGAATACCAACATAGCTGTATGGACTCAGCAGTAGCTTACTTGTAAAACCTGCCTCCACCAAAGTACAGTAATGCCCTTTGCTGGACAGCAGCAATGCACAAACAGAATTGGTCCCTATATTGACTGTACAAGGCAAATTAGGAGCAGGCACCAACTTGGCATCAAGTCAGCCTTTGTCTGAGCAAGCATATAAGGTCAGAGGTGGAGTACTGTAAGGGAAACTATGAGTACAAACTGGACACATCCACTAAGGGCAATCACAAGGTCATCCTCACATATGTCTGCAATCTCAGAGGCAACAAACCAACCCACCCTGTAATGGTGGCCAATCAGATCACATACACACACACAACATAGCTATAGCCAACCTGCTGCAGATAGCTTTAAGGCAAACATCACCCCCTGGCTCAGCATCACTATAGGCGGATATGCACAGCACCCACACCCCTCCCCTCATCACCACTGAGCAGGTACATATTGCCTACTGAAAGACAACAAATGTAAGTATCCATGGGACCTGATAACATCACTGTCCACATCCTACATGAACTCAGGCATGTGCTCCCAGCTCCATTACCCACTGTAGTCACACCAAGCCTTGACACCATCCACACCCTATCCATTTGGAAGATGGTTAATGTCTTCCCCCTACACAGACATGAATGAGGAGTAGAGGATTATGAAATTAACTAACACTCATTGGGGGGAATATGACACATCAGGACCAGCAGTGCAATGCAAGCAGATACAGTGCTGATAGATTACAGGGGTATGGTATGGTCGTGAGTGGTGGCTACTGGTATTCAGTGTAGCTGTGCAGGTTCTGAGCATACTGTTGCCAAATCTATGAGGTTCTGTGATGTGTTTCCCTTTTTATGTCTTCCAGGTGCAATGTCACATTAGCAAAGGCCAACTTTCTCAGCGGCTGAGACAAATATAATCATAGAAGCCATAATACAGAACCATGCCATAATATTTGGCTGGAGCCAGCAACATCTGCGGGGGAGGACTGGCCTGTAGAATGACATTGTCCACAGCCTGCATGCACGTACATATGAGCAGGTCCAGCATCGTGCAAATGACCTCATACTCCATGCCCAGTGAAGGTCTGCTGCAGTGGCCAGGGACCACACAACCACAGGTGGGGACCCAGCTATGCAGCCCCCACTGACACCCACCGAGGAGCTCCTAGGCAACTTTGGGGCACCCATCCCAGTACAACACCAGGGTACAGACCCCCCACATGCTGGAGGTGGGTGGCATCCAGACAATGGACGAGGAGTGTACAGGTAAGGCCTCAGTGGAGATTACTAGACCAGTGTAGCAGACATACTTGTATTTGTAGAGTATCTACGTGCATGTGTCAGGTCAGATTGCAATTGTGGATGGGGTTTTCTAATGCACAGAAGTGCACATCTATGGTGAAGGACAGCAAATTGTGTAGTATTGGGGGTTGTACTGTAACTGTGCAAACATGCTGCATCCATCCTGTACCAATGCCACATGTGAGTCTGCTGACAATACTTCTCTCCCACAACTACCTAGGTCCCTCAGATCTGCAAGTGGGATGGCAGCCTGAAGCTGGTGAGTATGGACTTGTTCTGTTGTGGTTTGCTAAAACCCCAGACATGTGAAGGCTATGCAATGTACCATGCACACAACTGCCACACATACCCATAGTGCTTTATTTGCATGTTCACTTGTGGTGTGGTTAAATGCATTGCATCACAGTGGTCACCACAGGGGCCTATCTGAAGAGAATGTAACATCCCTGTAGCATACCCCACACCCTGTTAGTGCAAGACATTTGGAGAGATACCAACAAAATGGAGGGACAATGGCCTAAGGTAGGGACATGTGTGAAACATTACTCTCATACAGTGGGTATAAACAGTATACACACCCCTGTTAAGATGCCAGGTGTTTGTGATATATATACAAATTGATACCACAATATGTAAATCCATACCTCTTCCAACCTGTAATGTGACCTATGACATGAACAATTCACTTATAAAACCAATCTGTTGGGCACCAAATATGGAGTATACAAACCTTACAATAAGCTGGATGCATATGTGTGCACACCCTTCAAATAATATTTTATTGCAGCAGCTTGTGATTTACTGACATCATTTAGTCTGCTACAGTACACACCTGCCATTTAGTAAAGGCACACTGAGTAACACCAGTCCAAAATGACAAAAAATACACCGAACCCACAGACATTGCCAACATCCTAGCTGACAGGTTCAGTGCAAACTTCTCCCCCCCTCCCCACCAAAAGGGCAAATATCTATCTCAGATGCTCAGGTAAGAACTGCCCTCTCCAAAGCAAAAAACACAGCATCAATGGGACCAGGCGGTGTCCCGGGCTGCGTCCTACATGAACTCCAAGAAGAGCTAAACACAAACATAAAACTACTGTTCAATCTCAGCCTTACTACAGGATATGTACCCAAAGAGTGGCGTACAGCAACAGTGGTCCCTCTCCACAAAGGTGGTGCCTCAACGGATCCTGGAAACTATCGCCCCATAAGCCTGACAATCTTGGTCTGCAAAGCTATGGAAAGGATCATCATGGACCTCATAAATAAAGATATTGGGGACCTACAGACATTGGATCCTACCCAGTTTGGCTTTGTTAAGGGCAGATAATGCCTCTTAAACCTGGTTGATTTCTTTGAAACAGTCACTAAGGCCATTGACGAGGGGAAGATGGTCCACACAGCCTACCTGGACCTCGCAAAAGCCTTCGATACAATACCCCACTCGGGCATTATAGATAAGCTCACCAGCTTAAATATAAACCCCTATGTCACTAGATGGGTTGCAAACTGGCTCAAGGACAGAACCCACATGGTTAGAATTGCTGGAGCCATGTCAGACTCCAAACCAGTTACAAGTGGCATCCCACAAGGCTCAGTCCTGGGACCTCTCTTGTTTGGTATATATTTCTCGGAGGTACAGGCCAACATGGAAGGACTGTGGCTGACCAAGTTTGCAGATGACTGCAAACTGGGCGCCATAATCGACACTCCAGCTGACACAAGCATCCTCCTAAAGGGCCTCATAGAAACAGACAACTGGTGCCAGAGCCATGGCCTCAAGCTAAACGCCAAAAAGTGTATAGTCATCCCCTTTGGCAAAAACAAAGTGCCCACAAATTACTACATAGGTGGTAATCCATTAAGTACAGAAGAAGTAATTAGGGACCTGGGGACCCAAGTTGATAGCAATCTCTCATTTGACAACCCCGTGGCCAAAGTGGTTAGAAAAACATTTTATACAGCCCACCTAATCATGAAGGGATTCTCATCTAGATCAGGGGAGGTCATCGTGCCTCTTTACTCATCCCTCATCAGGCCCATAATTGAGTACAATGCCCCTTTTGGGATGTACCTTACCAGACACCTGCAGCAACTGGAAAGACCCCAAAAGTACCTCACCAAGATGATCAAAGGGCTCATACAGATGCCATATACTGCTCGGTTAAAGAAACTCCAGCTCTACTCAGTGGCATACCGCCTGCTCAGAGGCAATCTGTGCCTGACGTATAAAGCCATGTCCAACCCGGAATTAATAGACATGCTGCACCTCAGAAAATCCAAATCCCATCGAGCTACACGCTCGAGAGACTTGAACCTCAGCACTGAAATAAATAGGACATGCTGGAGGGACAGATTCATAACCCAGAGGCTCCCTTCACTCTGGAATAAAATCCACTCCAGGTTAGGCAGAGTCCCTCATTGACACTCTTCAAGAGGAATCTTGATGAGTGGATGGGAGATCGTAGGTTTACCCCGGGTATCACTTCTGTGTCACTGTTAGACAGAGGCACAGTATACTAACCTCAAAAAAGGCATAGCAAAATTATTTTAAAATGGGTGGCATAAGCCAAACACACTCTGGCTAGGCTTATAAATGCCCTAGGGCAGATAGCCTAGTATGAACCTATGAACCTATGAACCAAATAACAGTCTGCTGTCCAAGTAGGATATTCATGACATTTTCTCAGTTGCCTGCAACAACAACAGCCATGGGTTGCAGACAGCTTACAGAGCAGCAAAGGGATCTCATATTTGAAAAGTATCACTCAAGAGTAACACACCATGGAACGAGTGTGTGAGTGTGTACAGTGGAGACAGTTGTCAAAATGTGGATTGAATATGGGACAATGGTGCTGTTGTAAAGAACTTGACATCCATCCAAAAATTATGACAAGACATGTCAAAACCTGGTCATGGAGTCTGCTAGGAGACATACAGCAACACTGAGGGAGTTGCAGGAATCTCTTGCAAGTACTGGTGTTGTGTACTATATGTTAGAACACTGTCCCATAGTCTGGCCTAGGGGTAGGGTCAGAAGATGGAAGCATTTCCCCATACCAAAAAACATCCAGGGGTGGATATGATTTACAATACAGCACATCAAATCTCCCAAAGGTATGTGTGAAAATGTGTTATGGTGTAATGAAACTATGGATCAACCTCACAGCCACAATACCAAAAGGTACGTGTTGTGCAGAAGCAACACCTCTCTTAACCTGAAGACCAAAATCCCCATGGTGAATCATGCTGGTGGCAGTGGCCTGCTGTGAGGATGCTGTTCCATAGCCAGAACTGTCCCTGTAGTCATGGTGATGGGAATTCTGAACAGTTCCAAATAACACCCACATCTGGCCCAAATCCATCAGGCATATGAAAGAATGCTGAGGATGGGGAGGTGTGTCAGCCTTCAACATGACAAATATCTGAAGCACACATCAAAAGCTACCTAAGAATGGTTTCACCTGAACACACTCATGGTTATGGATTGGCCCTGCCAGAGCCTAGACCTACACCAGATAGAAAAAAACCCAGTGTGACCTGACCAGGGCTGTGCACATGAGCTGCCCTTGCAATCTGACAGAGTTGGCTGACCTTTGTATGGAAGAGCTGCCAAATAATGCCAAGTCAAGATGTGCCATGCTGATAGACACATTTACAAGAAGAGTGAATGCTGTAAGTCACTTACAAACTGCTTCAACAAAGTATCATTTTAAGGGTGTGCACACTTATGCAACCACCATATTGTACATATTGTAGTCATTATATTTTACATGTAACACATTTGTTTATTTATTGATTGGATTGCACAGGTCATATGTCACATGAAAGTTGGATAAAATATTTGAATGCATTATTGCGGTCTCATCTTATATATTATAAGAACATGGCATGTTAACAGGGTTGTGTACACTTATCATATCCATGATAAGCTTAGAAGTTTGGTGGTGTAACAGGAATTGTGTAACCATACATTTACTGCTGGTTTGGAGGTCTGACACTCAAATGTATGTCATTAATCAATGATGTCACTCCTCAGTTCATCCCAGTTATGTATCATAGAAACACTGGGGTTATGAGAAGCATAGCAAACATATGAGCCAGACACCTACCCATTCTTCGCGGATCTGT